>NC_053154.1:300000-554508 GCF_016835505.1 Polypterus senegalus | reverse complement strand
GTAATTCTAGTGTTAATGTTCATTCTGTCCTGTGTTCATTACCTTGGAATGTTCAAGATAATGTGTTGGTTGGGATCTGTCATGCGTGTGGAAATTGGGGACAGCTTAAGGGCTTGAGTGATGGTAACCTCCTGCCAGAAGACAAGATGGCACTTGTTACTAACACCTTTTCTTTCCCTCCCTCTACAGACTGGAAGACTGATGGCTTTACCAACCTTAACACCACTTCCAGTGTCCGTCCTCCTAAATCCACCTCTTCCTGCAGGATGTCCTCAGTATCTGAAGACCTGTCACCTTGAGACAAGTCAATACTTAGACGTGCACCAGTCAAGACGATTTCTATTTTTCATCTCGTTTGTGAAACTGTCTTTTCTTTAAATTATACGGGGTTTGCCTGCGTGTGCAACAAAACTTTATGCTTCTCTGTGATTTTTCTTACACAGTGCAACAGCATCCTGTTATTTCTGACTCCCAAAGTGCTTTGCAAATAAATTTTGATCCAAGATGGTGTCATTATCCCCACTTTATTGTGGAAATACAGTACAGTACAGATAGCCCCATTAAGGCAGGACTTTCAGATTAATGTTCGAAGGTTGTTGCTTTCATGACTGATACAGGAGGTCGGAGTGTATATTTGTATCATTTTATTTCTGGTCAGGCAGGTACAGGCTCGTTTCTCATTGCAGTGAGATACTCTAATTTAACAAATCGTACCCCCCATTGTGCTCCAAAATGTCACTGTATATAACTTCATACTGTTTCTGTGGTGGGCAAATCGTGAATGAAAATGGATTGGGTTAAATTCTACAGGATCTGCATTTAGTTTGCTTGTAACTGCTTTATACTCAAGCTGCCATAGTGATGTCATTTATTGGGCTCGCAGGCGCCATCTGCTGCTGAAAGCAGTGCAAGTATATTGAAAGAACATAAAGGGCTTGTGTCCTTCAAGCCGCTGGCCTGGTGCGATGAACATCAGTCCACTTCCAAACAAACTGAAGATGACCTACAGACACACACTCCAACAGAGTCCGCTTACACCATCCATCGGCAGCTGAATGAAAGGGAACGCTAAGGTAGGAGACTTAAGATGACCCCATGGCTGACGCAGACCCATAAAAAAGCCAGACTGGACTCTGGCAAAATTTACTTGAAGAAGCCAACATCTTTCTGGGAGAACATCGTGATGACTGATGAGACCCAAATAGAGCAGAAAATTAAATGAGGTCTTCAAAGAAAAGAAGACGATCAGTGCGGTTAAACATGGTGGAGGTTCACAATTAATCAATCAATCAATCAATCAATAAAAGTCAAAACAGTGCACAGAGTAAATTTTGTGGGTGTAAAAACACTGCTGCTAATCCTTGATTCATCCTGATAGAAACTCAGACGTTCCACACACCATTTCAAAAGTTCTCTGCTGGTTTGAGGGGGTCGTGTTGTCTGCTGCAGACCACGCATTGCAGAAGGACGCAGCACTCAGTGTGCATTTTCAATGGCCTGGTCTGCAGAATCACAAACTTTAATTGTACATTAAACTCTATGTCTTCAGCTGCAGTCATATTGATAAAAATGGCCTCAACGTGTTGGTACCTTTTGAAAAAGTAATAAACAATCACGTCCACGGTGGTCTGAGCAACACTTTCAGAATAAGCATCTCTTCTACTTTCCATCTTTAGTCAGTGACAAACTGGTTACTTCTATATTG
Source organism: Polypterus senegalus (assembly GCF_016835505.1). Classification (NCBI taxonomy): domain Eukaryota; kingdom Metazoa; phylum Chordata; class Cladistia; order Polypteriformes; family Polypteridae; genus Polypterus; species Polypterus senegalus. The sequence continues at coordinate 552,803 of NC_053154.1, read as the reverse complement.
GAGTTAATGTGTGACACACTGTCAAAACTTGCAAATAGAGGCTACAATACTGTATAAATCATTCATGTTCCATTTTATGTCAGAATCAATTAGAAACACAAAACCTAAATATATGCAGCCGTGAGGAAACAACCCTGGACATTCTGTCAGTGTTCGCTTAGTCCACTGCAGGGGTGTGGAGCCGATGCCAGCAGCTCTGGGCACCAGGCACAAAACCAGTCTGGATTAGGTCAGAGTTCACATCCTAGGTCCTCCCTGCATGGAGTTTGCATGTTCTCTCCATGTCCTCATTGGTTTTCTCCCAAAGACGTACAAGTTAGGTGGATTTGCGGCCATGTTGTGTGTGTGTGTGTGTGGTGTGTGTGTACGCGTGTCTTGCCTTGTGCATGCTGGGATTTGGCTCCAGCTACTGTGTAAACAGTGGCAAACCAGAAATTGTAATGTGGGGGGCCTGAAAACAAATTGGTGGGCAACCCATAAGCCTTTTCACATAGCAAATCTCTTTGTGGACCAGAGGTGACTTCCAGGGGTGATGCCCCCCATGAGGTTTAGAGAGGTTTGAGTCATTGACAAATGATGTAAGCTTCAGGACGTGGATACCTTGGAGGTGAGTGGCTCAAATGATTGACAACTGGTGAATAATAGAAATCAAATTGAGGTTGAGTGTGGTTTCTGAATGGACCCCCATAACTGAGCTCCTGTTTATGATCCTGCTCTACATTACCAGGTTTAGAAGATTAATGTTGTTTTGTGAATCTGAGTAAAAAAAAATGAGAACTGTGTGACTAACAACATTAAAATGAGCAGTGAAAGTTGGGGTCTGCAGCAGACCACCATCAAGCACCACAAGTGCTAAAGAAGGTCAGTTTGATTTTGTCACACACAGCAGCCATCCTCTGCCTCCAAAGTGTCATTTGTGGCCATGAGGCTGCTGACTTAGGGTCTCAGAAGTGAAGACCCACAGCCTGAAGTCGTCTTCTATCTTGGAGCCATCAGTCTTCTGAATTCTAGTAGCTGACAGAGTCCTGTGGAGTTCGGAATTATTATTGTGTGCTATTTGTTATTACTGTTCAAGAATTGTTATCCTCCTACTTAAAAACATCCTACATGTCACACATTTGTGCTGCAGGCAACCTAACCTGTCGGATAATAAAAGTCCTCGGCCAAGTAAAAGTCACACATTCAAAGAGAGAACATGGAGATTCCACACCAGCAGTGACCGGGTGAAGGACTGGAACAAGAAGACAAAATCAAAAGGGCAGAAGTGAATAAACACAACGGGGGGCTAACCCTAACCCTAACCCTAAGTGGAACAAGTAAAGCATCCGCTGAGCAGAGCAGAAATAAAGGAGCTGAAAGTCCGTCACCAATCATCTGATACAGTGCAGACCATAATAGTTTAACACACAATTTATGGCTCATGTTTACTGGGGTCCTCAGGTAAAAAATAAAGAAATAAACTCACGTTTTGAAGAAAATGATTGCTTTATTTTACAAAAACAAACCCTGTTATTTGACAAATATTTCAAGTTGTCAACATCACCACAGAGGACCGTTGTGTCTCCTCAGGTACAGCATGAAGCATGAAGCGATGAAGAAGACATGAAGTGGACAATCCAGAGCCCCAAACCTCCACCAAAGCACTGGGTGCTCGTCCATCACAGGCCACGTGGAGAACACGAGAACTGCAGACGTTTATCAGGCTGCTTTGGACCAGAGAGGCCGCCGTGACGGCTCTGCATAAACACATTGAAAATGATCTCCCTGTGTGTTGTGTGCTGAATTTGTACAAAAATACTTCACTGCCGCAACCCTACTAGATGGTATAGCACTGAGGCTTATGAAGTTGAATCAAAATTATTTAAAGGTTGTTGAGAAAGAACAATTATAAAAAATATTTATTAAATAGTGATGACAGCCAGAGAGCTCTTCAGATCCAAATGCAGTTCTTTTATTAAAGTTTAAGTTGAGCACAATGCTGTCCTCTGAAGTATTCATTGTGTTCTGCATGAGGTGTGCAGCTGCAGCTAATGAGACTTCACAAATACTCACAAATGTCCGTCTAAAGCAGCAAATCATAAGTTTAACTGTGGACATCAAACCTCATTTGACCTTCTCAGTCGTCAGTTTCAATTCAAGTGTCATTTTGTGAGCCAGCAGTGTGAGGAGTGAAGGCCGACTTCTCCGTCTGCACTCGTCTGTCATCAGCGGCCTTATTGAGGAGTGCAGATTACAATATAGAAATAGGAAACATCAGCGTCAAGATTAAAATGAAAAGTTGAACATGATCTCAAACTACAATATTAAAGGAAATGCTATCTTGTAGGATTTGACTCTTAAACAAACACCCACTGGCCTGACCAAAGCCGAACAAAATTTCAGTCGTCGCCTGAGCTCTGCTCTGGAGTTTTTAATTGTGAGATCTGAAGGTCTGAACAAATTGTAAGTCCAGTTGTTAAAAGTTCTTTAACTTTTCAAATGATGGGTGAATACTAAACACATTTAATTTATAATAAAAAAATAGGTGATTCTGTGCCTATGTAGTAGTAATCCCAATAATCCTTTACGGCAGACGACGGGCACACAGCTCCCTGCCGTCCATGACATCCACACTACACGCTGTCTCGGGAGAGTGAACCGTATCAGGCGGGACCCCAGCCACCCTGCACTGTCACTTGTCACCTCCTCCCATCTGAAGTCCATTCAGACACACACCTCAGGTTCACGAACAGTTTCTACTCAACTGCAGTCAGACTCGTGAACAATCGGTAACCTCGTGTCACCTCCGCTGCTACCGGCACATTCACTTCTGCCACCGTCTCTGTTTATTCCTAGGATTCTGGTTTGATTTATTTATTTATTTATATTCATTTATTTATTGTTTAGGTTTTGTTTGTCTGTGTTCACTGTTTGCGGGGTTACATTCAAGCAAGCATTTCACTGTACGTGGTACTTATACACATGACAATAAAGATTTGAATTGAATATAAAAAGAAATAAAGGCATCGAGAAACTAGGAATTATTTATATCAGTTGTCAGGAATCTTGAACTGTTTATTAAAAGATTATAATAATGAAAAGTCTTATAAAATGATCAAATAAGAAATATTCATAAACAGCCCACAGTCAACACCAACAGAATAAAAGTTGGACAGAAACAAACACCTGCAGCAAACCAGAGAGTACAAAAAAGATTTTATTGTTAATTAATGTGCTGCTAATATGAGGAATGACCAGAGGCAACACGCACAAAACATTCAGAATCTCCAAGCACCGAAAACTACTTTATTAGATGTTGATATATATTGTTAAAGTTTGAACCTTTACAGTAAATTGACCAGTGAAGAAGCTGGACTAAATATTTTACACGTCAGGATTATTTTAAATGCTTTTCTGAACCAGGAATAAAGTAAAGCGTAAAGAACGGGATTAACTCCAAAGCTCACCTCACTTATCAAGGCAATGACGTTGTGCAGGACGGATATGAAAGTTATACTGTAATCAGCACTCAGAGTGAAGATATTGATAGGCAGCCAGCAGATCATAAAAGCCCCCACGACTACTCCTAATGTTTTTGCGGCTTTCCTTTCAGACGGTTTTGATATTTTACTGTCACTCGGCTCCACAGTTTGCCTCTTTTCTATCATACAGTTGATGGCTCTTGAATGGCTTCTCGCAACTACAAATATTCTGATATAAAAGCCAATCATTAGAAAATAAGGAATAAAAAAAGTTATGAATAAGAAAAAGACTACCATAAAATTTGCAGTAAATATTAAACACATTTGTTCACATTTCTCTGTTACAAAATGACTAAAATATACAAATATCCCTGTGAATAAAAGCGCAGACAGCCACACTACAGCAATGCTGACCTTTGCAACGGTCAAAGTTATTTTTGAGCTGTAAAAGAAAGGATGGCAGACAGCAATGTAGCGATCGATGGATATTAAAACCACATTATATATCACGACTACACTGAGAAAATTTGCAAGGAACTGACACAAATAACAATAAATAACTCCAAAGTACCAGCAAGTTTCAATCAGGAGAATCAAAGCGATGGGCATCACAAAGAACCCCACTAAGAGATCGGCCACAGCAAGTGACAGGATCAGAAAGTTAGTGGCGTGTGCAGCTGAACAAAATGAGAAATCGAAATGATGACAAGAAGATTTCCACAGACTGTCGATAAAAGTAACAGAAATGCAAAGATATAATAAAGTCCGTATACTTCAGTTTCATGAATCAGTTTATAACAAGAAGCATTACTGTGAGGAAAGCAAAGCCCAAGCTGCGCTTGTTTAAATTCCATGTCTGCCGCTCGACTGAGCCGTCCTGCCTGCATATGAACAGCGAGACGTTTACACACTCGGGCCCTGCGGCTGCCAGATTCTCTCTGCTGACGTAACTCACAGGAGGCGTCTCTCTGCTGTGTTTGCTTCACAAATTCTCTCAAGACGTTTATTTGTTGACTTCGGTTCGTATTCACTAATGAGTTCACCAAATCACAGGTGACTTGATGTTTGTCAGGGCTGCGGTGGTCTCTCGCACACTTGGATTTGACCCCCGGTCAGGCTGCTGGCTGTCCACAGTTTCTTTCCCTTCTTCTCTCTGTCTGCTGTCACTTTGACTTTCTTTCATCCTAACAGCGAGCAGCACATTAAATCAGCAGGTTCAAATGGGCTGAGGTTGTGGTGATCCGACACTCCATCCTGCTCAGAGCCCCCCTGACAGCTGTGAACTGAAGACCCCCTGTGCTCATGAGAGCCCCCCCACACACACAGTGTACAGTAATGGCTGTGTGTTTCATCTTTTCTAGAGCCTCACATTACATTTCAAACCGCATTCCCCGCTTTGCTCTCTGCGAGTGTCTCGTTGTTCTGATGAAGTGAACGGCTTTCTTTTACTAAATCCCCAAAAGCGCCGCATGCATTCCTTAATGGAAGGGGCAGGTAAACTCTCGGCATTTGAATGCAGTACCGCTAGCCCACCGACATTTCAGTTTTTTAATAAAGAAGAGATTTGATGTATTTTACAGCTCAGTAAGAAATGCCAATCAAACCAATGCTTTAGCCGGGTTTTTCATCACTATAAGGACAATAAAAGTGCTTAACACAGAACAAAATGAGGTGAAAAGTCCCCTACTTTAGCTGCTTTGTTCCTCTATTCCATATTAATATTACTAGAATCTTTCAGTTGTATACTTTTTAAAGTGACTGTTTTTTTACAATAACACTAAATGGTATTCTTTACTGAAATTTTGACTCACATGATTAAAAAACAGAATCAGGTGTGATGGACGGCTGGCAGCTCAACCCGTCTGGGACGCCCCTGGAATGGAAGGATGGAGGAAGGCGGCTACTTGCCGACACTACTTCCCCATTAACGCTAGATGGCCGCTCCCCTGGAATGGAGTGGTACCCCTGTTTCCCACAGGGCACTATGGGATATGGAGTTCAGACACCCAGCCCTGCTGGGTGCTATTTGTGCCAAAAGGGGGAGCTGTCAACGGACCAGGGGACGTATTCTTTCCTTATAGCCCGCAAGCACGAGGTAGTCACAAGGATGGAAGCCCCCAAGTGCTTCCAGGCTGAAGAAAATCTCTGTTCTTTATTACGTTGTTGAGCCAGAGGTGCCAGCCAGTTATGTGGTCGGAAGGACAGAAGCACTTCCGGCTCAAAGACTATATAAAGGACTGCTGTGAACCCAGCAAGTGAGCCGGAGTTGGGAGGTGGTAGACAGAGCTTGCTGAGAGGAGTGGAGGAGAGATTTCTGTGCGTTACTACTGTTGTTGTAGTTGCTGCCTGAGTATTGTGGTGGAGGTGCTTTGGGGCACTATAGAAGAAGAAAATGAAACTACTTCCCCGTGTTTTTATCCCGTGTCCTACATCTGTCTGTTGGGAAAAGGTGAGGAGCAACAGTGCCACCACACGGCCACACAGTTACACAGGGAACCGGCATCTCCAAATCACAAGTGTGGCGGCTGGGGTTGGTACCCAGCCGGAGCGCCCAGGAGGACCAGAGGAGAGCCTACACCTCCTCCAGACCACTAGGGGGCGACCGCCCTAGCAGCTTTCAGGACCATGGGAACTGAGCTTGGAAGCTCAACCCTATAGGGGCCCGTGGTCAGCGCCAGGGGGTGCCCTGATACCTGGAGAGCCCTGGTTCCCAGCACTTCTGCCACACCTGGAAGTGCTGGGGGGAAGACGACCAGGGACACATGGAGTCTTCCGGGTGCTCAGCCAGTACTTCCGCCACACTGGGGAGTGCCAGCGGAAGCTAATCGGGAGGCACCTGGATCACATCCAGGTGTGTATAAAAGGGCCACCTCCCTCCATTCGATGGCTGGAGTCGGGAGAGGAGATGGACGGAGCTCAGGAGGAGAGGAATGGAGGCGGCCTGAAGAGAGTGAGGCCTGGACTTTGGGGGTGTTTTGAGGGTTGTGTGTTCACTTTACTGTTGTAAATAAATGTGTTGTGGTGCTTTAAACATGTTTACCTGTCTGTGTCCAAATTTGAATTTAAAAATTCATCAACAGCTACTTAAGATTTCATACGTCTGACTGAGATTTTGTGTCCGTTGTGTCGATGTCTTTTCTTTCCTAATCGACACTCACTGCTGGATATTTCATTCCACACAAGAGTTTCTAGTTGCTACTCCAGCGTCCTGTTCATGCAAACTTCATGTGATGCCCCCTCGTCTCGCCTTGTTACAATGAAGCCCCTTGTAGTTCCATTAGTCACACATTGATGTCATTCGTCTGCATAATGCAATTCATGTCGGTGGACAGCAGGTCGTAATCCAGCTCCGTGCGGCGAGCCCACCCATCATTGGACATTTGCACACCTTCACAAGTTCAAAGGCTTTAAATTCGCCTGTCCGGTTAGCCATCACACTTTCTATCCACTACATGCAGTGCTGTATATACTGACAAACTAGCTGTCCCCCATAGTGGTGAAACAGGACAGCCTTTAAAAATCAATTAACAGACAGGTATCGCTAGCTAAGTGGAGGCAAGGTACACTCCAACACATGGCAAGAGGTAGACAGACTCGGCTGGCGCGTGAGTGAGGACGGCCCTGTCCGGCTCCCCAGTCCTGAGGTCACGTTGGCCCTCCTCTCGGCCCGCAGCCTCTGACTCGGATTAGCGTGAATATATCGCTCCTGTTAGTGAACCATGATACATAATGCAATGAGCGAAGTCACAAAATCATCTGGAATGTTCAAGCAGATTATAGAAAATAACCCGAGTAAGTTGTTCTCTCGTCAAAAGCAGGCAGACTGACAGACGTTGGATTTTATGAATAGAGAGACGTTGCTGTGGACTTTTTCAAGTGGCTAACTGAACACGCCATGTCTGTTATGTTGCTCACAGAGATGACTCCTCAATACAAGAGCACAGCTGGACCACTTCATAAATGCTAACAGGCCTAACTTGACTGTGGAACGTTTTTTACGTCCTTGACCCGATACCAACAAGGTTTTTCAAAGAAGTATCAGGCGTGCTAATTGATAATGTTCTTGACATAGTAAATTCGTCACTAGATACTGGGGTCTTCCCAGACTGTCTTAAGACTGCTGTGATTAAACACCTGCTTAAGAAACATAATCTCGACCCCTCAGCTCTTGAAAATTTTAGACCCATCTCTAACCTGCAATCTTAAATAAAGTTCTGGAGAAGGTAGCCATTATGCAGTTAAATGACCACCTCAATAAACCTGCTATTCTTGATAAATTTCAGTCAGGTTTTAGAACAAATCACAGCACAGAAACTGCACTCGTTAAAGTAGTAAATGACTTGCGGGTAAATGCAGACAGAGGCCATTTATCTGTTCTCATCCTCTTATATCTGAGTGCTGCATTTGACACCATTGATCACAATATTCTTAGAAATCGCCCTAGTCAATGGGTGGGCCTCTCTGGCAGGGTCTTAAATTGGTTTGAATCCTACCTGGCAGGGAGAAAATTCTTTGTTAGTTGTGGTAATTACAACTCGAAGACACATGATATCCAATATGGTGTTCCACAAGGCTCTATCCTGGGTCCGCTGCTCTTCTCAATCTACATGCTTCTGTTAGGTCAGATTATCTCAGGGCACAACGTGAGTTACCACAGCTATGCTGATGACACACAGCTGTACTTATCAGTAGCTCCTGATGACCCTGATTCTATTGATTCACTAACAGAATGTCTGACTTGTATCTTAGAATGGATGAATAGTAACTTTCTCAAGTTAAATAAAGAGAAAACTGAAATCTTAGTGATCAGCAATAATGGATACAATGGGGCTATTAGAAATAAACTGGATACATTAGGATTAAAAGTCAAGAGTTTGGTCTTCAGATGGACGTCTGAAGTGGAGCTCCGCTAGCAGCGGTGTTATTTTTCATATTTGCTTATTATCCTGATATATCCTGCATTTATTCAACCCAAGGACACTGCTACATTATATATGTAAACATATATAAATATGGCCAGCAAGGAAGGGGTCCGAAAAAAGAAAACTAAAGCTGTACCCAAGCCAAGATCAGCAAGCCCTAGCTCAAGATACGGCCTTTCAGAGAGAGAGCTGGAACAGCTGGGCGAAAGTACAGGCTCTTCGGGACCAAGGTCCGCTACATCGTCGCCGGCTGAGAGTGAAAAGGGAGCGAATGTAAGATCGGGAGTGCAGATCTCGATAGCTCGCTGATCGGAGAACCCCTGAAACTGGAAGGGGCCTTACAGTCCGCAATCTCAATTACTCCGCGCGAGCCGGGAATAGCGGGAGCACTGGCTGCAGTAGAGTCTGACACTTCACCCGCGGTACAAGAAGGCACAATTAAAATGTCTAAACTGGAGGTGATGCTCGCTGAGATCGTACAAGATATAAAGAAAACCGAGAAGGCAAATGAGAAAGCAAGGGCAAAGGCACATGAGAGGCTGAAACAAGAGTTGCTGGAATTGAAACAGGAATGGCAGCAAGCAAACGAAACGCAACAGCTGATGCTGCAACAGGCAAATGAAAGGCTGCGACAAAGAAATGCAAGTGGAAATCCGACAGGTGCTGGGTAAAATTGAAACGCTTACTGATCAATTGGAGGATCTCAAGGAGACATTCACGACTAGGATTGAATTAGCCAAAAATTTAGCCACCAGTGCTGAAGAAAAAGCAGAAAATGTCAGCTCCGAATGCAAAAACTCGGAGACAGACTGGCTGCTTTGGAAGATGGAAGTAGAAGGTATAATGTCAGAATTGAAGGTCTGCCTGAGAATCGAGAAAGTTCAAACCCTGTGAAATTCGCAGCTGAACTTTTTTCTAAAATAATCGGGGCGACTTTAAAGCAGAATCTGAGATAGCAGCAGCTTACCGCGTACGCGGATCAAACACCGTTAGACCCCGACCAAGATCTTTTATAGTTCGTTTTGAGCGATTATCATTTAAGCTAGAGGTGATGGCACTCCTCAGAAACAAGGAAGATATTATATATGAAAATAACCACATTCGTATCTTCCTGACTTCTCTCCAGCAACAGCTACTAAGCGCAGCCTTCTACAACATTAAACAGCGGTTACGGCAAGCCAGCGTCAAATACAGCCTCTTGTATCCGGCAAAACTGAAAGTGGAATGGCAGGGTCAATTCTATGTCTTGCTAGCAAGGAAGAAGCAGAAAAGAATTAAGAAAGCTGATCCGGACTATTCTGATACATAATAGTGAGTCATGGCGGTTAATAATCTACTGTCTGATCTATTCGTTTTAAAATACGGGTTTTATCAGCATATATTCTCATTTTTCTCATTATTACTTAGTATTACTAGGGCTATCTGTTTATGTTTTATTGTGCTTAATTACTTTTTCTTTTCTTTTTCTAATTATTTCATTCTACCCTAAACAGACTGTTCAATATCATACCCTTGGTTTATTGTTATTGCTATTACTGCATTAAGACTTGTTATGCTTATTTTGGACACATCTTTAACACCATCACCGGGTTTATTATCTGGGGGTATCATCTTAATGCACTAAAATTGCTGAAGACTATATATATATTTTAAGTGCAAAATTCTTTTTTTTTTTTTTTTTAAAGACTATATTGGTAACAGATATCTCTATCTTTTAACCTAAAGCGCCACTGCATGGGGCTTGTTGCTTTGGACGTGCTCTGTCTCTGGGTATGTCAGAGGACTGGGACTGCGTGAAGTGGGTTTTAGCCTCACTTGGGGAGGCAAAAGGGAGGGTGGGGGTTAAGGGGAGAGAAAGAGAGCAGGCTTGATCTATACCTAATCTATCATCTCAATCTTTATAATTATAACTATCAACGTAATAATAAGCTGCATGGCAACAACTCTTGGGGAAATAGGAAATTAAGACCTAAACTATTCTCACTTCCAGTTAAGACTATAAAATGACATCAAAAACTCAGAATCAGTGTCTCCATGATGGGACAGTTAACTTCGTAAGCTGGAATGTTAAAGGCCTGAATCACGAATTAAAGAGAAAGAAAGTACTCTCACCTAACAGGTCTAAATGCTAAAATAGTATTTTTACAGGAAACCCACTTACTAAGTAAGGATCAGTTCCGGCTGCAAAAGACTGGACTGGCCTAATGTTCCATTCTAGTTTTACAAAGAAACTAGAGGTGTGGGAATTCTCATACATAGAACAGTACCATTTGTAGCATCAGATGTAGTATTGGATCCTGAAGGGAGATATGTAATGGTCATGGGAGACTTATCTAACTGTAAAATGATTTTGATAAATGTTTATGCACCTAATGTTGATGATAAGGAATTTATACAAAATTTATTTGCATCCATTCCCAATCTGAACACTCATAAACTTATAATGGCTGGGGACTTTAATTGTGTTCTAAATCCACTTTTAGATAGACTTCCTCCACAGGGGAACGCATCTAACACCGCAAAGATAATTACAAAGTTTATAACTGATCACAACTTATCAGATCCCTGGAGGTTTTTAAACCCAAATTCAAGAACATATTCTTTCTACTCACCAGTACATCATTGCTACTCAAGGATTGATTACTTCTTTATAGACAATAACTTCTTGCCTAAGATTAAATCTTGTAAATACGATGCTATTGTTATTTCTGACCATGCACCTATGATCTTGGAGCTGAAATTACTAAGCCCCATACACTCACCCGCAGATGGCGCTCAACCGCTTCTATTAGCTGACGAGAATTGTACTGAATTTATATCCAAACAAATCAAATTCTTTCTAGAGACAAATACATCTCTGAGATCTCTGCAGGAATACTCTGGGAAACTCTTAAGGCCTTCTTAAGAGGACAGATTATCTCATATCTTTCCCACAGAAATAAATCCGAAGCCAAGAAAGTAGCAGAGATAAAAGCGAAATTACTAAAATAGATGAAGAACATGCCAGACTACCAAGCGAGACTCTACATAGAGGAGGCAGGCTCTACATTCAGAATTAAACCTCTTGACAACTAAAGAAACTGAACAACTAATTTACAAATCCAGACATCATTATTATGAACATGGAGAAAGCTAATAAGCTTTTAGCTCAACAAATTCACAAGCAAGAAGTGCAAGCAATCTCGGTAATCACTAACACGAACGGAGATAAAATCATGAACACAAAAATATAATGCACACTTTCAGAGACTACTATAAATCCCTATATACTACTGAGTTTAAAGAAGACAATATACAATCTAATGCATTTCTGGATACATTACAGATACCACAAATAGACGCTTTTAGTGTAGAGGAACTTGATAAACCTCTGTCATTATCAGAATTACTGGATGCTATAAAGTCACTCCAAGGTGGAAAAGCAGCAGGCCCTGATGGCTACCCTGCAGAGTTTTACAAGAAATTCTCCGCTCAGCTAGCTCCCTCCTATTAGCAACATTTACAGAAGCCAGAGATAACCAATCTCTTCCACAAACCTTTCGCCAAGCACTAATCACTGTCTTTCCAAAACAAAATAAGGACTTATTACAATGTGCATCATACAGACCAATTTCACTTCTGAATAACGACGTTAAAATACTCTCTAAAATCATAGCTAGAAGGATGGAGAAAGTGCTCCCTCGTAATATCACAAGACCAAACTGGATTTATTAGGGGCCGACACTTATCTTCAAATCTTGACGCCTGTTTAATGTAATATACTCACCAACTAAATCAAACACCCCAGAAATATTATTATCATTGGATGCAGAAAAAGCATTCGACATGATTGAATGGAAATACCTTTTACTACATTGGAGAAGTTTGGGTTTGGCCCGAACATTTGTGCATGGATTATATTACTGTATACTAACCCAGAAGCTTCAGTTTGCATCAATAACATTTGCTCAGACTACTTTAAACTAGAGCGTGGCACAAGACAAGGATGCCCTTGTCACCACTGCTGTTTGCAATTGCCATTGAACCACTGGCAATACATTGTCGAAATACTGATCAGATAAAGGGGATTAGCAGAGAAGGACTGGAACAGAAAATCTCATTATATGCAGATGACATGGTACTGTATATATCGGACCCAGAAAATTCTGTGCCTGCAGTCTTAGCAGCACTCACAGAATTTCAAAAGCTCTCTGGTCTCAGAATTAATCTGAATAAAAGTGTACTCTTTCCAGTGAATTCTCAAGCATATAATATTAGATTAGACACCCTACCTTTTATCATTGCAGAACAGTTTAAATACCTCGGGTAAACATCACAAGTAAACATAAAGCTCTTTATCAACAAAATTTCGTGTCTGCATGGAAAAAATTAAACAAGACTTGCATAGATGGTCAACCCTTCATCTCACACTAGCTGGAAGAATTAACACTGTTAAGATGAATATTCTTCCTAAGCTCCTTTTTATTTCAAAACATCCCAATATACATTAATAAATCATTCTTTAAGCAATTAGATTCAACAATAACCTCATTTATTTGGAATTCAAAACATCCACGCATCAAAAGAGCGACCCTACAAAGACAAAAGGCAGAAGGCGGCATGGCTCTACCTAACTTCCAGTTTTATTACTGGGCAGCAAATATACAGGCGATAAGAACCTGGACACAAATAGAAGAACATACACAGGCATGGACCGCAATAGAAGTAAAATCCTGCAGTACTTCTTTGTATTCCTGCTCTGTGCTCCAATAAACACACGTTATCGGCAATACACTAATAACCCAATTGTGCTCCACTCACTTAGAATCTGGAACCAATGTAGAAAGCATTTTAAGACGGAGAAGCTTCTTCTGTGGCACCTCTGCAAGAGAACCACCTCTTTCAACCTTCACAAACATATGCAGTTTTAATATCTGGAAAAATTTGGAATTAACTTGCTTAGAGATCTTTATATAGACAACGTCTTTGCATCCTATGAACAATTACATTCCAAATTTAACATTCCAGCTACACATTTCTTTCACTATCTTCAAATCAGGAACTTTGTTAAACAGAACCTTCCAGATTTTCCTCATCTTGCACCCTCATCCACGCTGGAAAAATATTGCTCAATTTCAAGGAGTTAGACTCCATCTCTACAATATATAAAATCATTTTACAATCCCTTCCTTTCAAAGATCCAAGAGGACACTGGGAAAAGATCTCTCAATTAATATATCAGAAAGGAGTGGAAAGTAGCAATGCAGAGAATTCACTCAAGCTCCATATGCAAAGCATACAATTATACAACTCAAAATTATATATCGAGCACATCTGTCTCGACTAAAACTCTCAAAATGTTTCCAGGGCATGATCCAACCTGCGAACGCTGCAACCAAGCCCCAGCCTCACTGGTCACATGTTCTGGGCCTGCACCAAATTAACATTATTCTGGACAAAAATTTTTAATTACCTCTCAGACAGCCTTGGACTCACAATCCCTCCTAACCCATTAACAGCTGTGTTTGGGGTTCTTCCAGAGGGTCTTAAAGTGGAGAAAGACAAACAAATTGTGATTGCATTCACTACACTGTTGGCACGCAGACTTATTCTGATAAACTGGAAGAACCCAAACTCTCCTCTTTTAAGTCAGTGGGAAACTGATGTGTTATATTATTTGAAATTGGAAAAATCAAATACTCAGTTAGAGGATCTGTACAGACTTTTTCAAAACATGGCAGGATCTAATCAGTAATATTTTAAAATAAGTTTATAAAGCACAGAGAATTTATTAATTTAGGTATGTTTACAAGCCTTAAATTTTACACCGTTTGGCTTGCTCTCTCTCTCAAGGGTGGGGATCGATCTGTTCTTAACTCTATTTTTTTTTTGTAAAACTTGATTGCTTGTATGGATTGTAATAAAATTAATAAAAAAAAAAAAAAAAAAAAAAAAAAGGATTAAAAGTCAAGACGGAGGTAAAAAGCTTAGGGGTGATTGACTGTAATCTAATTTTAAATCACATATTAATCAGATCACTAGGACATCATTTTTTCACTTAAGAAACATAAGTAAAGTTAGACCGCCTACATCACTGAAAGATGCTGAGAAATTAATTCACTCTTTTGTTTTCAGTCGACTAGATTACTGTAACGCACTCCTCTCAGGACCACCCAAAAAAAGACATATATCACTTGCAACGAGTGCAGATTGCAGCTGCTAGAATCCTAACTAGGAAAAGAAAATCCGAACACATTTCTCCAGTTTTAATGTCACTACACTGGTTACCTGTGTCATTCAGAATTGACTTTAAAATTCTGCTGATGGTTTATAAAGCCTTAAATAATCTGCTCCATCTTATATATCAGAATGTCTGACACGTTATATTCCAAATCGTAACCTCAGATCTTCAAATGAGTGTCTCCTTAGAATTACAAAAGCTAAACTTAAAAGAAGTGGTGAGGCGGGCAGGCGGCCTTCTGCTGTTATGCACCTAAAATCTGGAATAGCCTGCCAATAGGAATTCACCAGGCTGATACAGTAGAGCAGTTTAAAACACTGCTGAGAACACGTTACTTTAACTTGGCCTTTTTATAACTTCATTTTAATCTTAATTTAACTTAATCCTGATACTCTGTATGTTCAATTCATCATCATAACTATTCATGGTGGCTCTAAAATCCGTACTGACCCCTACTCTCTCTTCTGTTTCTTTTTCCGGTTTCTTTGTGGTGGCGGCCTGCGCCACCTCCACTACTCAAAGCATCATGATGCTCAAACAATGATGGACGGATTAAAAGGCAGAAGTCTACGTGACCATCATCATCATCACGTCCTTCCGTGAGAACCCTAAATCCAAAGAGGACTGTTTGATTTATGTTAGGTAGAATGCCCAGAGGGGTCTGGTCAGGTGGTCTCGTGGTCTTGAATCCCTACAGATTTTATTTTTTCTCCAGCCGTCTGGAGTTTTTTTTTTTTCTGTCCCCCCTGGCCATTGAACCTTACTCTTATTCGATGTTAATTAATGTTGATTTATTTTGTTTTATAATTGTGTCTTTCATTTTTCTATTCTTTAATATGTAAAGCATTTTGAGCTCCATTGTTTGTATGAAAATGTGCTATAGAAATAAATGTTGTTGTTGTTTTACTTGTAGCCCCCTGTGTGTGGTTCATGTCCTGATTTGGTCAGCTGACACAGCACATTCTGTGGCGTATTTCTGCTTTTGTAAACAACAACAACAGCATTTATTTCTGTAGCACATTTTCATACAAATAATGGAGCTCAAAGTGCTTTACATGATGAAGAAAGAGAAAAAAGACAAAATAACAATTAAAATAAGAAATCACTAATTAACATAGAATAAAAGTAAGGTCCAATGGCCAGGAAGGACAAAAAACAAACAAAAACTCCAGACGGCTGGAGAAAAAATAAAATCTGCAGGGGTTCAGAGGCCATGAGACCACCCAGCCCCCTCTAAGCATTCTACCTAACGTAAATGACCTCAAAAAACTACTGTAATGTCCCAGTAACCCCCATAGTGATATAAAAGTGCATGTGTTCCACTACAAGCCATTCTGATTTACAAGAAGTTATGTTTTTAACTGCAGCCCTCTAAACATGGCACGTGTATGAAAGTCCATGTATTCCGCCGCATACACGTCGATATATGAGACACACGCACACACAATGCTCAGAACAATGAAGGGAACACTTATAACGTGACAGTCTAACACCAAGTCAATGAAGCTTCAGAGGTATCAGTCTGTCCAGTTAGGAGATTGGGAATCAACTTCAGCTGCTCTGAAAGTGACAACAGGCGTAGTGGAGAGGAAACAGCCTGACACCCCCAAAATGGTATGGTCGCCACAGACAGTTGCTCTCCTTATCCTTCCTGACTGATTCGTCTCTAGTTTTTCATCGTGCTAGTGTCGTTGTCACTACTGGTCAATTGAGGTGGTACCTGCAGCTGATTCAGGTCACCCAGGTAGTCCATGTCCTCCAGTATGGCACATCCATATGTGATATCAAAAGAAGTTCTCAAGAGCATGGAGGAGACACCAAGAGATGGGCCTTTGCATGAGGAGAGCTGGAGGATGTGTAGGCCAGTCAGTGGCATCAATGCCTTTGGCATCCAGGAACTGCCTGTACACTGGCTACATGAGGATGGGTATTCTCCAGCACCTTTAGGAACCCAGGGCCCTCCACACTGACATAAGTTATGACAATGGCTCTGCGGATTTCATCAGCAGACAGAGTACTGTTGCCTAGCTTGTGGAGGTCTGTGCAACACTCCATATATATGCCCCTCCAGCCCATCACTGACCCACCGCCAAACTGGTCATGGTGTATGATGTTGCAGGCTGCATAACGTTCTCCACGGCTTCTCCAGACCCTTTCAAGTCTTTCACATGTGCTCAGGCTGAACCTGCTCTCATTTGTGAAAAGCACAGGGTGCCTGCCATTGGTGGACCTGCCAATTCTGGTATTCTATAGCAAATCTCAATACAAATACCAGGTGGGCAGTGAGCGAAGTGTCCACTAGAGTATGTTGGGCCCTCAGGCCACCCTCATGAAGTCTTGTTTCTGATTGTTTCGTCAGAGACATTCACACCAGTGGCCCTCTCGTGCACCAAAGCAGCTGAAAGTGATGAACAAGCCCCTCTACTACTTCACTGAGCAGATCAATAGCCAAAGTTTCATTGCTTTGATGTTATACTCGGAATTAATCTTTTGAGCCGTGTATATATATATATATTCATTCAATTTCATTGCAGAGGACTGCATTTTAATAAAGACTTGTTTTCTTTAGGATATCTTTCTTATACTTCTTACACCACTGATCACTTTGGTTACATTAAAGACGCCCAGAGTTTCAGCAGGTATGGAGGTGCCCGTGCAAGGGGCATCACAAGCCTGTCTCCTGTTATCTCCTGTTATCTCCTCCCTGCTCTTTAGACCTTCTTGCAATGGCACATATGCCATCCTGGAGGAGCTGGACTACTTATGCTACCGGAATTGGCTGCAGATCCCACCACATGCTACCAGTAGTGACCAGGGACCTCACGTCTAACACTGTGCGTAGAATTCACACTAAAACATGGCGTACGGACAAAACTGGAAATACAGTATGCGTATGCAGAAAAGAATCCAGATGCATAAAACGGTGTATGCCAAGTTCCACACACTTCCCCTTCATAAATCCCATTGAACGTGAAATTTAATGCAGGTGCACATGACTACAACCCCACCCCCACCCCGACTCCTCCCAGAATTTTGCCTATTTGAATATAAATATAAATAGCCCCTTTTGTTCAGTGTTTTGTAAAGGACAATGGCAAAAGCGAGTGGAAAAAACAAGAATTTCACTGAATGCAAGTAGAGGGGCAAGGAAGAACGTACTCTTTATTGGTGTATGCAGTGGTATAAGCAAAAAAGGAAAAAGATTGAGTGATACAGTGTGGCGGATACACTCGAAAGTTCAAGTTTGGAAAGTCGCACAGTGCCCAAAATAAGGAAGAAGTGGTCAGATATCAAGGTTGACATGAAAAGCGAGTCGCAGCCCACCTTCTGTTTATTGTGTTTCAGACAATATTACAAAAGCTGACCCCCGTGCTGCAACTCCAGACGGTGATGGTGCTGATGTGCCCAGCACACTTCGGACGCTGGATGCTCAAACACCTCTGCCTCGGAGACCACCAGGCGACCATCTGTGCTGACATGTGGCTAATGAACTAGGAATGTAAGGGCTGTACTGTGTGATGTTGATCACAAATTAAATGAATTGGTTAAAAATAAATGCTGTGTCTGATTGCCTGTTTTTACATTCTGCTACTTACATTCAAATGAAGTTGTAACGCTGTCTGATGTGGCTGATCCTTTGGTGGGCCAGGGTCAGGTTTATGATACCGCATCTCTTCAGGTACAGGCAAGCCATGATTGTGTGCCACATTATGCAGGACACTACCTGCTGGCACAATGCGACACACTTTCTGTGGACTATAGAGCAGCACATTAATAAAGTGGAAATGCTTTCTATTTACATTAGCAAATTCATTCTCTGAAGGCGTCCTTAAGTCGTCGCATTGACACTGAGCACCAAAGCGGATCGATTCTCTGCTCTTTACATGGCTTACTGAGGTGATTTGCTATGCTTAATATGACTGCTTGCCTTTTGCTGCACTAGTTGGAAAAATCACCTGTGACTGTGAGGAGTAGCCATTTTTATAAACTCTCCGGCTATAGATGATGCAAGGCCAGCTCATTCTTTTGGTGATTCATCCCTGGCTGATGTCACTTGCCCAGCGTCATTGCAAGAGCAAAGTGTGTGCAGCTGACCACTCCGATTACATCTGGAAAACCAGACCAGATGTTTCCCAGTTCAACCACAGTGTAAGGAAATCTTATATATCTGGGTGGCAAACAGAAAATACCACCCTAAACAGCTGGCATTGTATGACTCAGTGATGTTTGTGACAAACCCAGTCAATCAGCAAGTTCACATTGAAAAGCTCCTATGGCTAAAAACCCGAGAGTGGACAGAACTGTTAAGGAGCAGGTGGAGCAGAGTCCTCAAAGTCTGCCATTGTAAGGCCGGTGCCAGTTCAGCTCACAGTGCCAAGAGGAGAGCTCAGGGAAACTGAAATTGACTTAGAAGCCAGACATCACAATCTATAAATATGTACTCTCTTCTGATTCTTCCTTTTGCGATGTCTTCTAACAATGCTAACTAAGCATCCATGGTTACTGGAATAGTCTGACCATTTTGTGCATCATTATATTGTTACAGAATGATTACAATCAAGTGAATTAAATTTGTAAACGATATGCAAGTAATTTCAGTGTATTTGATAAAGACCACTGCGGTGGGCTGGCGCTCTGCCCGGGGTTTGTTTCCTGCCTTGGGCCCTGTGTTGGCTGGGATTGGCTCCAGCAGACCCCCGTGACCCTGTAGTTAGGATATAGCGGGTTGGATAATGGATGGATGATAAAGACCACGTTATGGATAACATGAAAAAGAAAAGTAAACGACACAGAAAGAGTAGCACTGCTTTGACACTGGGTTTGCAAAACTGAGCAGAAAAGTGAGAGGCTGCTGTGAAAATATGTGTGGCTTTATGTCAAGTTTAGTTTTTAATATTTCTCAAAGTGAGCGTGGAAACAAACGTGACGCACTGTTTATACATGAGGCCCCAGGACACTAGCAAAATCCAAAACTAGAGAAGAATCGGTCAGGAAGGACCAGGAGAGGGCAATTGTCTGAGCCACCATTCTCTTTTTGGGGTTGTCTTGCTGTTGCCTCTCCATTACACCAAAGCAGGTGATGTTAATCCATAATCGCTTCTACTTCCTAACTGTACAAATTGATATTCCTGAAGCTTCATTGAGTTGGTGTTAGACTGGGATGATTTAGTGTTCCTCTCAATTTTTTTAAGCAGTGCTTTACATTGGATTTTTTCATATTTTAATGTCCCCATGGATGCAGCTGATGTTCACATTGTCTGTGGTCTTATAAAGGGGTCTGCGGAGCAAGGCATGGCAGACTACACAGAGGTCACTACCAGAGACCAACAGTGCGAGGAATTCCCATCCAGCCAACATCATAGAGACATTAAAATTGTCTTCCTTTAACATCTTAGTGGAGACTTGGGAGACGCATACCTGGGCCAGACTGATGGTCATTGTTTGTGCAGGTGGGAGATAAAATACAATAAAATACAATTTATTTTTGTATAGCCCAAAAGCACACAAGAAGGGCTGCAATGGGCTTTAGCAGGCCCTGCCTCTTGACAGCCCCCCCGCCTAAGAAGACAAGCATAAACTACCAACAAAAAACCCTTGTAGGGAAAAAAAAAAGTTTAAGTTCAAAGTTTATTGTCATGTGCACAGTAAAGAAACACGTTTCCCTGTACAATGAAATTCTTTCTTTTCTGTCCACACCAAATGCCAATGGTTAACAAACCAACGTATAAACATAAGTAATAAGTAGCAGATAGATAATAAGTAACACATGTAGCATAAAGTATAAAAACTGAATAGAAGTATAAAGTGTAATTGTGCAGGTAGGTGCGTGATGGACACAGTTGTGTGAGGTCGATAGAATGAGGTGGCCCACGGTTATAAACTCCAGTCAGTTATTTAGGAGTCTAATGGCCTTGGGAAAGAACGACTTCTTTAGCCTGGAAGTCCTGCCTTTCATACGTCTGTACCTCCTGCCTGAGGGTAGAAGTGTGAACAGTTCATGTTGGGGGTCCCTGAGGATCGAGGCACTTCTCCTGCAGACTCTGCACTTGTAGATGCTCTGCAGAAAGGGCAGTGGGGTCCTGGGGCCTCATGTATAAACGGTGCGTATGCACAGAAATGTTGCGTAAGAACTTTTCCACGTTCAAATCGCGATGTATAAAACCTACACTTGGCGTAAAGCCACACACTTTTCCACGGTACCTCATACCTTGTCGTACGCAAGTTCTCCGCTCGGTTTTGCAGACTGGCGGCACCCAGCGTCAAAGCAATGCTACTGTTCCTGTGTGATTACTCCTTTTTTTCCTGGCCAGCGGCTTTATAAATACACAGAAACTAACATATTGTTTATTAGTGTAATGCATGGATTGTAATTAACTTGTAACAATATAATGGTCAGGGAATAGCCGTAGTGTTCCAAATACCATAACTGCTTTAGCGTTGTTACTCTCACTTCTTCTTCTTCTTCTTCTTCTTCTTCAGCTCCTCCCATTAGGAGTTGCCACAGTGGATCATCTTTTTCCATATTACTCTCACTGCACGACTCAGAGTATTTATATCACTGTATCTGAGTGTGAATCACAGCAGCAGCTGATCGGAAGAGAATTATCGGTTTACAGCATCAGGCTGCGCTACCTCAGCCCGCGGCAAAACATTTCAAAGCATTTCCTGTACGGACCTCGTGGTTCAGAAACAGTTTCATCCAAGAACTCTAAACGCACTCAATCAATTGCTCCTTGTAGAACTGTTAGGACTTATAAGTACAATCACCTCACTGTAAACTTGCACTACAGTTATAATATTGCACAACCTGAGCCACTTTATGAAGCCCGTATGATGACGATATCATTTATAAGATGAAATGCAGCAAAATATGTTTATTAAATTATACAGATAAAACTTTAACTTTAATATATGCCAACATATATTGAATATAAAACAGAAAGAGAAAATAACAACACAGCTAAAAGCGCAGCGACAAATTTCGGCAAAAGTTAAATGCTTGTGTCATGAGCACGAGGCGGCTAGTGTCTGCAGGGACGTGGCCATCTACCGTGATAAGCTACCTTACTGGGAGCGGCTAAGGAGCCACCGATTCTTCCAAAAGCTCCTATGGCTAAAAACCCGAGAGTGGACAGAACTGTTAAGGAGCAGGTGGAGCAGAGTCCTCAAAGTCTGCCATTGTAAGGCCGGTGCCAGTTCAGCTCACAGTGCCAAGAGGAGAGCTCAGGGAAACTGAAATTGACTTAGAAGCCAGACATCACAATCTATAAATATGTACTCTCTTCTGATTCTTCCTTTTGCGATGTCTTCTAACAATGCTAACTAAGCATCCATGGTTACTGGAATAGTCTGACCATTTTGTGCATCATTATATTGTTACAGAATGATTACAATCAAGTGAATTTAAATTTGTAAACGATATGCAAGTAATTTCAGTGTATTTGATAAAGACCACTGCGGTGGGCTGGCGCTCTGCCCGGGGTTTGTTTCCTGCCTTGGGCCCTGTGTTGGCTGGGATTGGCTCCAGCAGACCCCCGTGACCCTGTAGTTAGGATATAGCAGGTTGAATAATGGATGGATGATAAAGACCAGGTTATGGATAACATGAAAAAGAAAAGTAAACGACACAGAAAGAGTAGCACTGCTTTGACACTGGGTTTGCAAAACTGAGCAGAAAAGTGAGAGGCTGCTGTGAAAATATGTGTGGCTTTATGTCAAGTTTAGTTTTTAATATTTCTCAAAGTGAGCGTGGAAACAAACGTACGCACTGTTTATACATGAGGCCCCAGGACACTAGCAAAATCCAAAACTAGAGAAGAATCGGTCAGGAAGGACCAGGAGAGGGCAATTGTCTGAGCCACCATTCTCTTTTTGGGGTTGTCTTGCTGTTGCCTCTCCATTACACCAAAGCAGGTGATGTTAATCCATAATCGCTTCTACTTCCTAACTGTACAAATTGATATTCCTGAAGCTTCATTGAGTTGGTGTTAGACTGGGATGATTTAGTGTTCCTCTCAATTTTTTTAAGCAGTGCTTTACATTGGATTTTTTCATATTTTAATGTCCCCATGGATGCAGCTGATGTTCACATTGTCTGTGGTCTTATAAGGGGTCTGCCGGAGCAAGGCATGGCAGACTACACAGAGGTCACTACCAGAGACCAACAGTGCCGAGAATTCCCATCCAGCCAACATCATAGAGACATTAAAATTGTCTTCCTTTAACATCTTAGTGGAGACTTGGGAGACGCATACCTGGGCCAGACTGATGGTCATTGTTTGTGCAGGTGGGAGATAAAATACAATAAAATACAATTTATTTTTGTATAGCCCAAAAGCACACAAGAAGGGCTGCAATGGGCTTTAGCAGGCCCTGCCTCTTGACAGCCCCCCCGCCTAAGAAGACAAGCATAAACTACCAACAAAAAACCCTTGTAGGGAAAAAAAAAGTTTAAGTTCAAAGTTTATTGTCATGTGCACAGTAAAGAAACACGTTTCCCTGTACAATGAAATTCTTTCTTTTCTGTCCACACCAAATGCCAATGGTTAACAAACCAACGTATAAACATAAGTAATAAGTAGCAGATAGATAATAAGTAACACATGTAGCATAAAGTATAAAAACTGAATAGAAGTATAAAGTGTAATTGTGCAGGTAGGTGCGTGATGGACACAGTTGTGTGAGGTCGATAGAATGAGGTGGCCCACGGTTATAAACTCCAGTCAGTTATTTAGGAGTCTAATGGCCTTGGGAAAGAACGACTTCTTTAGCCTGGAAGTCCTGCCTTTCATACGTCTGTACCTCCTGCCTGAGGGTAGAAGTGTGAACAGTTCATGTTGGGGGTCCCTGAGGATCAAGGCAGTTCTCCTGCAGACTCTGCACTTGTAGATGCTCTGCAGAAAGGGCAGTGGGGTCCTGGGGCCTCATGTATAAATGGTGCGTATGCACAGAAATGTTGCGTAAGAACTTTTCCACGTTCAAATCGCGATGTATAAAACCTACACTTGGCGTAAAGCCACACACTTTTCCACGGTACCTCATACCTTGTCGTACGCAAGTTCTCCGCTCGGTTTTGCAGACTGGCGGCACCCAGCGTCAAAGCAATGCTACTGTTCCTGTGTGATTACTCCTTTTTTTCCTGACGCGGCTTTATAAATACACAGAAACTAACCGCATATTGTTTATTAGTGTAATGCATCGGATTGTAATTAACTTGTAACAATATAATGGTCCAGGGAATAGCCGTAGTGTTCCAAATACCATAACTGCTTTAGCGTTGTTACTCTCACTTCTTCTTCTTCTTCTTCTTCTTCTTCTTCTTCAGCTCCTCCCATTAGGAGTTGCCACAGTGGATCATCTTTTTCCATATTACTCTCACTGCACGACTCAGAGTATTTATATCACTGTATCTGAGTGTGAATCACAGCAGCAGCTGATCGGAAAGAGAATTATCGGTTTACAGCATCAGGCACACGCTACCTCAGCCACGGCAAAACATTTCAAAGCATTTCCTGTACGGACCTCGCGGTTCAGAAACAGTTTCATCCCAAGAACTCTAAACGCACTCAATCAATTGCTCCTTGTAGAACTGTTAGGACTTATAAGTACAATCACCTCACTGTAAACTTGCACTACAGTTATAATATTGCACAACCTGAGCCACTTTATGAAGCCCGTATGATGACGATATCATTTATAAGATGAAATGCAGCAAAATATGTTTATTAAATTATACAGATAAAACTTTAACTTTAATATATGCCAACATATATTGAATATAAAACAGAAAGAGAAAATAACAACACAGCTAAAAACACAGCGACAAATTTCGGCAAAAGTTAAATGCTTGTGTCATTAGAACGAGGCGGCTAGTGTCTGCAACGGACGTGGCCATCTACCGTGATAAGCTACCTTACTGACGGGCGGGCGAAGGAGCCACCGATTCTTCCTCTGCCCAGTGCCACCACAAGCTTAGAGCCGCCCCTGAGTACTGCTGCAATAAATTATTTCATCGAAGTGAAACACATGTTTAATAACGTGCTTTAACTCCTATCATCATGAAAATGATATCACGTATACATCTTAGTATTTTAGTTATTCAGAGAGCTGTAATATCACAAATGTAATGGACTCTGTGTCCAGTTGGAGGAAGAGAGCCGGTTTAAGAAGCAAGTAGTGATTCACACACACAGAGCACATAGAAGATCAAATACAAAACAAAGCATTTAACGTGCTACTTTAATTACGATGTGATTTGAGAAACTGGTTAATTAAACGATTTTAAGATGAAGTTTATGATGTTCTACTTTAATGACCAAATAAACTACGTGATTAAAGTGGAAATGTCGAGATTGAAGTTGACATTTCGTGCTTTTTCCCCACCGTGTGCCTTTTTTCTCTGTACCCTAATAAACTTTCATATGACACTCAGACAGTGGGCTACAACTCTTCTTTTCACGGCGACTTTGATATGTGACTTCTTTTTTATTTCCGGCACTGTGCGATTTTGTGAACGTGAGCTTTCAAGTTTCTCCAACACGCTATGTCACTCGATCAATTTCCTTTTGTTGATTATCCCACAGTTTATTTGAACAAATAGTATGATTTTCCTTTGCCTCCACTTGGTATTCGCTGAAATTCTTATATTTCCCCCCGTGCTTTTCCCATTGTCTTTTCACAGAAGGCTGAGCTTAAGGGCGATTTATATTGATTTGCATATTCAAATAGGCGTAATTCTGGGAGGAGTAGGGGCGTTACATAAAGCGCGTGCACGAGGGCGTTAGTTTTCACGCTGATCGGGATTTATGGAGCGGAAGAACGTGGAAGTTGGAGTACGCACAGATTCCTGCATCTGGATTTTTCTGTGCGTAAGCACATTTCGGCTTTTGTGCTTACGCCATGTTATAGTGCGAGTTCTATGCACGGTGTTATACATGAGGCCCCTGGTGATCTTCTCTGCAGGCGTTTGCGGTCAACAGCAGTAGTATTGTAGTACCACACGCTGATTCAGCTGGTCAAGATGCTCTTAAAGATGCAGCTGTAAAAGTTGCCGAGGATCTCAGTCGACATACCAACTTTTCTCAGCCTCCTCAGAAAGTACAGCCGCTGTTGAGCCCTCTTGACCAGCTGTGTGGTGTTGTGTCCAAGTGAGGTCCTCACTGATGTAGACACCCAGGTACTTAATGCTGATCACCCTTTTCCACTTCAAGCCCTCATATGAACAGTGGCCAGTGAGGTCTCCTCTCCTTCCTCATGTCCGCTATCATCTCCTTCGTCTTGTCTGTGTTGAGGGTGAGGTTGTTGTCCTCACACCATGACACCAGACTGTCCACCTCCCTCCTGTAGGCCTCCTCGTCCCCACCAGTAATGTGTCATATCACTGTGGTGTCGTCTGCAAACTTTAGGATGATGTTACCTTTGTGGGAGGCAACACAGTCGTGGGTGAGCAGGGTGTAGATGATGGGGCTGAGGACGCATCCCTGTGGGGCGCCTGTGTTTGTGATAATGGTGGCTGAAGTCCTATTACCAATCCTGACAGACTGGGGCCTGCCAGTCACAAAGTCTAGGAGCCAGTCACAGAGGGTGGGGTGCAGTCAGTTTATGGGGATAGCCGTGTTAAAGGCGGAGCTGTGGTCAACTAACAGCATCCTGATGTAGGAGTCTTTGTTCTCCAGGTGGGAGAGGGAATAATGTAGTGCAGCCACGATGGCATCTGAGGTGGACCTGTTGGGCCAGTAGGCATACTGCAGGGGGTCCAGGGGGTCCGGTATGCTGCTCTGAATGTGGGCCAGCACCACTCTCTCAAAACACTTCATGATGATTGGAGTGACTGCTACAGGCCTGTAGTCATTCAGGCAGGTGGGTGGGCTTTTTTTAGCAAGGGGGACGAAGATCGTAGTCTTAAAGCAGGATGGAATGATGCGCTGACTGAGGGAAAGGTTGAAGATGAAGGAGAGAACAGCAGCCATCTCATTGGCACATGCTCTGAGAGCCCACCCAGGGATGTTGTCTGGTCCTGCTGCCTTATGAGGGTTGATCTTACTTAGTGCTTTGGGCACCTGACCTGAAGAGACCTTTGGGGGAGGGGAAGGGGGGGATTTGGTGGTCCGTGTGTGTGTGTGTGTGTGTGTGTGTGTGTGTGCGTGTGCCTCCACACTGTGCTGTTGCTGGATGTCTCAAAGCGGGTGTAGGAAGTGTCAAGATCATCCGGCAGACTGTCTGTGGAGCTGATGGTGCTGGTGGTGGTCCTGTAGGCCCTGCCACATACGTCCAGAGTCAGCAGTAGAATCGAAGCCCTCCAGCTTCTCTCTGTACGGCCTCTTGGCTGCTGTGATGGCTTTTCTTAGTTCATACTCCGTCTCAGTGCCTAATCTAAATCCAAGAGAGCGGGTACGCAGCGTGTGGTGTACCTGACTGTTTATCCAGGGCTTCTGCTTGGGGAACTTCCTGACTTTCTGGGCACGATGTTGTCAATAGAGGTGCTAATGTACCCAGTCACATACTCAGCATAGTCCTGTATGCCGATAGAAGAGTCCTCCTGAGTGGCTGCAACCCTAAACATATCCCAGTCTGTCCAGAGTTTAACTTGCTTAATGATAAGGTTTGTTTGTTTCAGCCTTTGTCTGTAGGCTGAGTACAGGAACAGAGAGACGTGGTCTGATAAAACTTCAGTGAATTATCTCCAAACTGATTGTCTAGCAGAGCAGTTTAATTAAACTCTCAAAGGTGGTCAGTGAGGTGCTCAGCGAGGACAAGAAGACCAGGGATCAGCTACAAGTGTTATTGGCGTACCGGGAGGTCCTGGACCCAAAGTTCGATGGTAGTTGACGCTTCTGCAACGACTTCCACCAACTTTTTTTTTTTAATATATTTTATTGATTTTATTGTAATTATTCCATACAAATAGATCAATTTTTACAAAAAATAAGATTGAAAACAAATCAACCCCCACCCCTGAGAAAGAGAGCATGGCCAACAGAGAAAAACTTAAAGCTAGTAAAAATAAGTACAGTTTAATAAGCAGATAAAGATAATTGGAGAAGAAATAGAAATGGGAAGAGAATCTGCTTCCCCGATGCTTTAAGAGCTTATTCTAAAATGTTATTGATTAGATCCTGCCAGGTTTTGAAAAAATCCCGCACAGATCTTCTAAGTGAGAATTTGACTTTTTCCAATTTCAAAGAGTATAAAACATGAGTTACCCACTGACTTAAAAGCGGAGAGTTAGGATTCTTCCAGTTGAGCGAGATAAGTCTACATGCCAGTATTATAGTAAAGGCAATCACAGTTTTGTTTGTCCTTCTCCACTTTAAGCCCCTCTGATAGCCCACCAAACACAGCTGTTAGAGGGTTAGGACGGATTGTGACACCAAGGCTCTGTAAAGGCATTTAAGGATTTGGGTCCAGAATGATGTTAATTTGGTGCACGCGGCCCAAAACATGTGACCCAGTGAGGCTGGAACTTGCCCTGGAAACATTTTGGACAGTTATAAGTGAGACGGATGTGCTTGATAGATAGTTTTGAGTTCAATAATTGTATGCTTTGCGCAACTCAGCCACAGGGGATGCACTAACCAGTGTGTTTCTTCGTGCCTATCCTAAGCCCAGATAAATGGGGAGGGTTACACCAAGAAGGGCATGCGGTGTAAAATTTTGGCAAATCAATATGCCGACAACAATGCAAATTTCCATACCGGATCAGTCGAGCTCCGGGTTAACAACAACCGCCACCAGTACTGTTAGCCAACAGGGTGCTGGCGGAAACTGGGCTACTGTTGGCCAAAGAAGAGGGGGGAGATGTGTCTGGAGGAAGGAGGAGAGGAGGAAAGTAAAGAGAGTGGAACTGAGGGTAGGAACTTTGAATGTTGGCAGTATGACTGGTAAGGGGAGAGAGTCAGCAGATATGATGGAGAGAAGGAAGGTTGATATATTATGCGTGCAAGAGACTAAATGGAAGCAGGGTAAGGCTCTTGTTTCCGTCTGAGAAGTGACATCACATTAATCTTAAATTGTAATCTCAATTAGACTCCTAGGCTTGGAGGTATTTGATCCATGTATGGGATAAACTGCCGCTATCTCGGTGTCTAATTTAAAGTCCTCTCCAATTATTTTTGAGAATAGTTTGGCTACGAATTTCAATGGGTTTGGACTGTCATGATTCTCAGGCAGACCTTGGATTCTAATATTTCTTCTTCTGCATCCATCTTCTAGAGCAGCAAGTCTGTCTCCGAGTTTTTTGCATTTGGATTTGCAGCTGTTGCTTTTACATCGGCGGTAGATGCCAAATGTTCTGCTGTTTCAATTCGAGCCGTGAATGTTTGCTCCACGTCTTCCAGTTGATCGGCAAGTTCTCTCAGTTTAGACAGATTTTCCTGAATGTGTTCCTCAGTTTTTCCCAGCATACCTTTAAAAGCTTCATCAAAGCGATTATATACACTTTTTCTAGGTCTTTATTATCCTGCAGCTCCAGCCACAGCTTCTCGTTTGTCTTCTTGTTTGTCTTGAGCAAGCCATTAATTTCTTTCTTTATATTTTTCTGAATGTCTTTCTTGAGCTCATTCATGGCCGTTGCATTTATTACCTGCTTTCGTGCTCCGCAGGTGAAATGAAAAGCCCTATTACAGCTGATGCTTCTGGCTAGTGAGGAATAGATGAAAGTGTGGACTGCAAGGCCATTTCCAGTTTCAAGTCATCTTCTGAAATCAGCACGCTATCGTGACCTGCATCACTTGCACATTTGCTCCCATTTTCGCTCTCAACAGGATAAGATGCAGCGAAGTAGGATCCTGGGGAGTCTGTGCTTTTGCCTGTGATTTCCACGTCAGTCTCTGAAAGGCCGTACCTTGCACTTGGACTTAATGCCTGTCTAGACTTGGATGTAGCTTTAGGTTTCTTTTCTGTTTCTTTCTGAATCCCTTTCTTGTTACTCATGTTTATATACTGTAGTAGAAACTCCTCGGGTTGGGAAAATACAGGATACCTTGGGATAATAAGAAATAAGAGAAAAAATAAAGCCACTGCTAATGGAGCTCTCCCATTACGGACTTCCACCAACTTAATCAAGTCTGCCAGTTCGATGCCATGAGTGGGTGAGCTCCTTGAGAACCTCAATATCTGACCACTCTTGACATGATGAAAGAGTACTGGCAATGTTCTTTAGTGGAATACTCAAAGGAGAAGACCATGTTTAGAGTGTCATCCCATTTGGATTGATTGGAGCTCAAGCAAACTTCCAACGTCTTTTGATGGAAATGAGGACTCTGATGGCTGGTGTGGAGTATCAGCCTCTTCCAATTTCCTAACAAACTGCCTTTTATATGACTACAATAGGCAGGAGCCCACCATAAAGAATCTCTTGCAAGACACCTTTGAGCAAGCCTTACGCTCAGACCGCACCAGGAAAGTGCCAGAAAGGCTCTCCGCACACAGAAGTGCTGCTGGAAGGAGATCATGGCACACCTGGAGAACTTCCAGGTGCTCTATAAATGGAGCCATCTCAATTCGTTCAGGGAGCCAGAGTCGGGAGGGATAGCTTACCAGAGGAGGAGTGGAAGGAGGAGAGTAGAGAGTGGATCAGCGAGCAGAAGCAGAGAGCAGCGGCGTCTCCCACAGGCACATAGCCTTTTGCAAGCACCCGAGCAAGTTTACCTGAGGTAAAGCCGGCAGCTGACCAGTAGAAATAACCGGCAGTGAGAAATTAAAATCGATCGCTCAGCGGGTGGTGGAAACTTAAAGCCGACGGTCTCTTAGTGATTCAGCTGAACACGGAAAGTGCCGAAGCACCTATAAAAACGGCAAAGATGACTTCAACACTTAACGTAAGTTCTATCTGTTCTCTGCCCGTTGAGGGCACATTTATATGTTGTGTGTCCTACAATATGTACAGTTCAGGTTTTTCGGCCGACAGTGTAGATAGCTTCACCTGCCAAAAGTGTTTAGTTAATTTGGAGTTGGTCGGGAAAATACGTGAATTGAAGGACCGCGTTAGGAATCTGATAGCGATTAGGCAAACCGAAAATTGGATTGACTCGGTTTGTTTAGACAATTCAGCTACTTCTGATTCGGCTTCAGTCTCTCCAGGTCCCACTGTAGTCAGTGCGCGGCCAAAGTCAGCAGCACCAATTCAGCCACAGGGCGAGTGGGTAACAGTAAGACGGGGGTCTAAGAATCCAAAATGTAGTCCCCCGGCACCCAGGTCACCAATTCGGATCCAGAACAGATAATACAGAGAATAACAGAGAATAATAAAGTGCTCATAATTGGCGATTCCATAGTGCAGAATTTAGAATTCCAAACTATGTTAAATCAGCAGTTAATGTTAAGTGCCTCGCAGGGGCCAAGATTTCTGACATAGAGGCCGCATTGGACCGTGTCGCCGATGATGAAGTATCTACCTTATTGCTGCATGTCGGCACTAATGATATTTATTTACAGCAATCTGAGGTATTAAAGCGGAACTTCATCTCTCTATGCACCAAAGCTAAAACAAAATGTCGGAAATTAATTGTATCTAGTCCCTTACCAAGATTATATAGAGGGGATGTAATTTATAGCAGATTGCATTCCCTTCACTGCTGGCTAGAAACCTGGTGTGCAAATAAAAGCGTAGCATTTGTGAACAATTAGGATGATTTTTGGGAAAGGCCTGGATTTTTCAGAAGAGATGGTCTTCATCTTAACTGGAGGGGATCTTATGTATTATCCCAAAATATGGCAGCAAAACTGCCTGGCTGACTGATCAGAGCACCATCCAGGCCACAGTCATGTGATCTTAAATCACAGACTGTTGTTTATCCAACCTGATACTATCCTGAAGCTGTTACCCATAATCCCTGTTGTGTGGCATCCAGTAAATTTAGTCTTGATACAAACCTTAAATGAATTGATAACCACAAAATAAGGTGTATAATTAGACCAATGGATAAAACCAGACCCTCCACCAGGGGCATCTGTAATAGAAATTTACTTTAAATTAAAACAAAAAATATATCAGCAGTTCAGAAAGAAGCACGCAGTTTTAAATGCTGTTTATTGAACATTCGATCTCTTGGCACTAAAGCTGTTTTGGTAAATGATATTATATTAAGTACAAAATCTGATCTGTGTCTTCTCACTGAAACCTGGCTTACTAAATGTGACACTGTTCCCCTAGCTGAGGCGTCACCAGATGGATACTCGTTCCTTCATAAGTCTAGAGATTCTGGTCAAGGAGGAGGCCTTGGAATAATTCATTGTAACAAATTGCAAATCACTTCTAAAAATTTAGGCAACTTTACATCCTTTGAGGCATTCATTTTAAATATTAAAACAGATTCCAACACAATTATAGTGCTAGTCTACAGACCACCAGGGCCATATTCATTGTTCATGACTGAATTTAGCAACCTTCTATCTGATTTGGCTATAAATTATGATCACGTAGTTCTGATGGGGGATTTTAATGTACACATTGATGTGGAAACTGGCACTTTTAGCAAATGTTTTACTTATTTGTTAAATTCAGCAGGATTTTGTCAGATTGTCAAAGGTCCAACTCATAATCATAACCACACATTAGATTTAATTATAACTTACAAAGTTGAAATTCAAAATTTAAATATTTCTCCATTAAATTAAATTATTTCTGATCACTACTTAATTACAATTTATTTAGTTCTGCCCTTGCTAACACACTCACAGATTAAAACAAAGACAGTGCGACATCGAGATTGTAATTCTACTTCAAAATTTATAGATACCTTGAATAAGTCGAGTGTAATTGTGGAAAACCATTTAGATCAGTTAACATCAAATGTAAGCGTGGAATACAATTTAGATCAACTAATATTACATTATAATGTGACCTTGAGAGATGCTCTGGACACAGTGGCTCCCCTTAAAACAAAAGTGATCAAAGCACATAGAAAATCTCTCTGGTTTAATGAAAATACTTGAGCTCTTAAATTAAAGTGTCGAAAACTGGAACACAGATGGAGAACAACAAAGCTACATGTCTTTCAAACTGCATGGACAGAGAGTGTTAAAAAAATATAAAAAAGCCCTCTTTAAAGCTCGCTCAGAATACTATTCTACATTAATAGATAGCAATAATAAAAATCCTTGGGTACTGTTTAGAACAGTCACTAAATTAACAAATGGGAAGTCAGATCTACAGTGCAAAATACCATCAGATATTAACATACAGACTTTATGAACTTCTTTAATGAGAAAATTTAAAAATATAAGATCCCAGATCTCAGCATCACAGTACAAACCAAATACAGTAATAACCAAATTCCGTGATCCTAACCTCTCTCTCTCTCTCTCTCATTTCTCTCATTTCTCCTAGGGTACGAAGTAGAAAATGGCCGACAGTGGGGTAACTCGCGTTGAAATCGTAATTGAGGAACTCCAAGCTCTTGATGAAAAGATTCAGAAACTCCTGTCCCGACGGAAATACCTGAGAAATCTGAAGGCCCGGCTGTTGGATAAACCGTCCTTGCCATCTGGAACCAGCGAAACATCAACCCCGCGTTGTGCCGACCTCACCCCCGCGTCTCGTAGGAGCGACGCCGCTGCTGACCTCGTGGATTTCAGCTATGCAGGCGGGGGTTCAAGGCCAGAGCACCTCCATCGGCACAGGCGAGCATTTTATCTCAGAACCGGTTTGACCCTCTACGCGTCCCCATTTCGCCTTCAGCACCTGGTGATGTATTAGTGGTAGGTGATTCCATCGTTAGAAACCTTAATGTCGCATGCCCTAATGCAAAATCGTTTGTTTCTTGTTTTCCGGTGCTCGTGTCCGAGATGTAATGAAACGTCGCCAGCAGTCTACGAAACACAAGGAGAGGGCAGTTGGATCAATCGTCTTGCATGCCGGCGTAAACGATATAAGGCACCGACAATCAGAAATCCTGAAGGCTGACTTCGCAGCTTTGATTAGAGACACGAAGGAGAGGACCCCATCGGCAAAGATCTTCGTTTCGGGTCCACTACCTCTCGTCAGACGATCCAACGAGTACTACATTCGTCTGCTAGGGTTGAACAACTGGCTACAGGGTTTCTGCAAGAAGAAGGATGTCGGTTTCATCAACAATTGGAATCTCTTTTGGAAAGGCGCGTCTCTTCAAGCGTGATGGCCTGCATCCGAACAGTTTCGGCGCCCGGGTCCTCTCCGAAAACATATCGAAGGTAATTCGTTTTCTTGACTATCTATCTCTGCTCTTAACCCCTTCCGAAATAATACTGCTGTGCCAGGACATGATGAATGTTTAATAGAGTCTTCCGTTAAAGTTCACACCATTAATACTGTAATAAGCAATCTCAATGCACGTAGAAAACCTAGGAAATACGGCATAAACTCCAATAATCTAATTAAAATCACTATTTTAGAGGAACAATGTATTAAAACTATAAAACAGATCACAGATTAAACAAAAATATACACAGAGCGCTAATAATAATAATTTAGTTCCTATTCCAAATAACAATAACGCACATAGTACTCATCTCTGCACCTCCGAAACATTAAATATGGCACTATTAAATGTCAGAGCTTTAACTAACAAAACGTTTTTATCAACGATCTTATTAGTGATAAAAATAGATCTTATTGCACTAAATGAAACATGGCTGAATTCAGATGCGCGTCAGTTTTAATCGAATCTGCGCCCGGATTACAGTTTTACTCATTCAAACCGCCAGGGAAAAGGGGCGGATTGGCTAACATTTACTCGAGCGATTAAAATGTAAAGATGTCAGTTTTGGTAAGTTCAAGTCCTTTGAGTATCTCGCCGTTGTTATTCATGGAGATTCTCAAGTTCTAGTACTATCCGTGTATAGACCTCCTAAATATAACGCGCGTTTTTGAGGAATTCTCTGACTTAATGTCAATTTTAATTACTAACTATGACACACTCCTAATAGTTGGCGACTTTAATTTTCATATAGATAATCAGTGTGATCTAAAAGTAAAAGAATTTATGAACCTCCTGGATTCTTTTGATTTGAGACAACTCATAAATCAGCCTACACATAAAGCAGGTCATACATTAGACTTAGTGATTACTAAAGGACTGAAAGTTGATATAAAACAGATCATTGATATTGGTCTATCAGACCATTTTCTTCTACTTTTTAATATAGAAATAATGATAAAAACACTCATGAGAAGCATATTGTTAAAAACGCTTCTTTGATTCGCAGCAGCTTTAAAACTTACAAACATTTTAAGCAATCAGTCCGTTTATAGTGCCAGCTATAATAGCGAGGACAATGTAAATAGTAAGGTGGAAAGATTTAATTCTAAAGTGAGAGCTGCTGTTGACATAGTTGCACCTGAAAAGACAGTGAAAAAATCTTCTAGCATTGTTATACCATGGAAGACCCAAAGAGTGTCTGATTTAAAGAGAACATGCCGTAGAGCTGAGCGTCAATGGAGGAAGACTAAACTTACTATCCACCACGAAATATTAAAAGTCAAAATAACAGAATACAATAACACTGTCCGTCTTGAGAGACGCTGCTATTTCTCAAGATTATAAATAACAATGCTAGTAATCCCAGAGTCTTATTTTCAACAATTGATCGCCTACTAAACCCAGGTAGCTCAAAGGAATGCCTCCTAAGTGCTTCCAGTGAAACCTGTGAGGCTGTCGCTGTATTTTCAATCAAAAATTAATGATATTAGAAATAACATAGTATATCTCCCCAACACTAAGGATCCCCTAAACCCCAACATCCTGTTATAAACAAATTAAACTCTTTCACTAGGATAGATTTACCTGATTTACAAAAAATAATATCTCAATTAAAACCCTCCACCTCGTCCTTGACCCGATACCAACAAGGTTTTTCAAAGAAGTATCAGGCGTGCTAATTGATAATGTTCTTGACATAGTAAATTCGTCACTAGATACTGGGGTCTTCCCAGACTGTCTTAAGACTGCTGTAGTTAAACCCCTACTTAAGAAACATAATCTTGACCCTCGCTCTTGAAAATTTTAGACCCATCTCTAACCTGCCCTTCTTAAGTAAAGTTCTAGAGAAGGCAGTCATTATGCAGTTAAATGACCACCTAAATAAACATGCTATTCTTGATAAATTTCAGTCAGGTTTTAGAACAAATCACAGCACAGAAACTGCACTCGTTAAAGTAGTAAATGACTTGCGGTAAATGCAGACAGAGGCCATTTATCTGTTCTCATCCTCTTAGATCTGAGTGCTGCATTTGACACCATTGATCACAACATTCTTAGAAATCGCCTTAGTCAATGGGTGGGCCTCTCTGGCAGTGTCTTAAATTGGTTTGAATCCTACCTGACAGGGAGAAAATATTTTGTTAGTTGTGGGAATTACAACTCAAGACACATGATATCCAATATGGTGTTCCACAAGGCTCTATCCTGGGTCCGCTGTTATTCTCAATCTACATGCTTCCGTTAGGTCAGATTATCTCAGGGCACAACGTGAGCTACCACAGCTATGCTGATGACACACAGCTGTACTTATCAATAGCACCTGATGACCCGATTCTATTGATTCACTAACACAATGTCTGACTAGTATCTCAGAATGGATGAATAGTAATTTTCTCAAGTTAAATAAAGAGAAAACTGAAATTTTAGTGATCAGCAATAATGGATACAATGAGGCTATTAGGAATAAACTGGATACATTAGGATTAAAAGTCAAGACGGAGGTAAAAGCTTAGGGGTGATTGTTGACTGTAATCTGAATTTTAAATCACATATTAATCAGATCATTAGGACAGCATTTTTCACTTAAGAAACATAAGTAAAGTTAGACCTCTTATATCACTGAAAGATGCTGAGAAATTAGTTCACGCGCTTGTTTTCAGTCGACTAGATTACTGTAACGCACTCCTCTCAGGACTACCCAAAAAAGATATAAATCGTTTGCAACTAGTGCAGAATGCAGCTGCTAGAATCCTAACTAGGAAAAGAAAATCAGAACACATTACTCCAGTTTTGATGTCACTACACTGGTTACCTGTGTCATTCAGAATTGACTTTAAAATTCTGCTTATGGTTTATAAAGCCTTAAATAATCTCCCCATCTTATATATCGGAATGTCTGACACCTTATATTCCAAATCGTAACCTCAGATCCTCAAATGAGTGTCTCCTTAGAATTCCAAGAACAAAACTTAAAAGAAGTGGTGAGGCGGCCTTCTGCTGTTATGCACCTAAAATCTGGAATAGCCTGCCAATAGGAATTCGCCAGGCTGATACAGTAGAGCACTTTAAAACACTGCTGAAAACACATTACTTTAACATGGCCTTTTATAACTTCATTTTAATCGTAATTTAACTTAATCCTGATACTCTGTATGTTCAATTCATCATAACAACTATTCATGGTGGCTCTAAAATCGGTACTGACCCCTACTCTCTTTTCTGTTTCTTTTTCCGGTTTCTTTGTGGTGGTGGCCTGCGCCACCTCCACCTACTCAAAGCTTCATGATGCTCCAACAATGATGGACGGATTAAAAGGAAGAAGTCTACGTGACCATCATCATCATCAAGCCCTTCCGTGAGAACCCTAAATCCAAAGAGGACTGTTTCATTTATGTTAGGTAGAATGCCCAGAGGGGACTGGGCGGTCTCATGGTCTGGAATCCCTACAGATTTTATTTTTCTCCAGCCGTCTGGAGTTTTTGTTTTTCTGTCCCCTGGCCATTGAACCTTACTCTTATTCGATGTTAATGTTGATTTATTTTTTATAATTATGTCTTTCATTTTTCTATTCTTTAATATGTAAAGCACTTTGAGCTACTGTTTGTATGAAAATGTGCTATAGAAATAAATGTTGTTGTTGTTGTTGTACTAGCTTAGCAGACCCTGCCGCACATTGCATTCAGCACTTTAGCAATTTTAATCCTGAAACTGAGCAGGAAGTCTTAACTTTAATTACTAAATTGAAGCCCACTACTTGTTCCCTGATCCAGTGCCAACAAAACTATTAAAAAGTGCCATGGATGTTCTTGCAGCGCCTATTCTAACCGTTATCAATAGTTCATTACTGCATGGCACAGTACCTGATGCACTAAAAGTGTCAGTCATTAAACCTTTACTTAAAAAGTCAGACCTAGACCCACACATAATAAATAACTATAGGCCTATTTCAAATTTACCTTTTCTCTCTAAAATACTAGAAAAAGTAGTCGCCAGTCAGCTTCAGTCACACCTTACGCATCACAATTTATTTGAGAAATTCCATTATGGTTTTCGCACTGGTCATAGTACAGAAACTTCACTAACACGGGTTGTAAACGACATTCTGATATCCTCTGACCATTCTATTTTACTGCACAGGCTAGAAAACGATGTTGGGCTTACAGGCCCCGTACTCGCTTGGTTCAGTTCTTATTTATCAAATCGATTCCAGTATGTACAGAAATGTGCAGACAGTACTCCATCATTATACACAGAAGTTCAATATGGTGTCCTGCAGGGCTCAGTACTGGACCTTTACTGTTTTCACTTTACATGCTTCCACTGGGATCTCTCATTAGGAAACATAATGTTAATTTTCACTCGTATGCAGATGACACCCAGTTATACCTTTCATTTAAATCAAAATGAAGTTTCTCCGATGTTGTCTTTAATTAGTTATGTTAGTGAATTAAAGGAATGGATGAATGAGAACTACTTGTCTTTAAATACAGATAAAACAGAGATGTTAATTGTTGGAGGGAATGACGCTGATCACAGCAATATTTTGTTGTCATTTAACTCAGTTGGAATCCAAATTAATTTTACTGAATCAGCCCGCAATCTCGGAGTTATCTTCGATTCTAGCATGTCATTTAAAGCACATATTACAAAGTTGTCCAAAACATGTTTCTTCCATCTTAAAAATGTTAGGAAATTAAGGCACTTTCTAAATAAACAGGATTCTGAGAAATTAATTCATACATTTATCTCTAGTAGGATTGACTACTGCAATGCGGTGTTCACTGGCTGTTCAAACTGTTCTCTATACAGCCTCCAGTTAATCCAAAATGCGGCTGCAAGAATTATTACAAGAACAAGAAAATATGAACACATAACTCCAGTTCTTAAATCCTTACACTGACTCCCGGTTAAGTTTAGGGCAGATTTCAAAATCCTCCTTTTAACATATAAAGCATTAAATGGCCGAGGTCTGGCTTACTTGTCTGAACTTATCATGACTTACAAACCTGAGCGCACATTAAGATCTCAAGATGCCGGTCTGCTTAGGATTCCAAGGATTAATAAAATAACATTGGGAGGTCAAACTTTTAGTTACTGTTGGTCTTAAACTGTGGAATGGTCTTCCTGCTACTATAAGAGGTGCCCCTTCGGTCTCAGCTTTTAAATCCCAGCTGAAGACTCACTACTTCAGTTTAGCACACCCTGACTAGAGCTGCTGATTAACTGTACAGACTGCATCTCTGTTGTTAGTCATTAGCACTAAAACATAAGTAACATGATAATTATATTTGAATACTAACCCTCACCTATTCTGTTTCTCTTTTCGGTACTCAAATATGGCAATTGGTGCCACGGCCCACCTGCCAAGTTGTTTGCCTGCCTGTGGTAAAGTCATCCCTGATGTAGGATCACAGGAATCATGGGAAAGAGGGGTCCTTTCATCGGATTGGCTGGCCCAGCACTGTTTCAGCTGTGGAATGGCCAAATGGGGGAGGCAGCTTGATGGATGAGGTCTCCAGGACACTAAAAATATCCAAATCCTATTATGTGATATCATCTACTGTAAAATTCTGCTCCGTACTTCTAAAATTTGTATTATTATGCTGTATTAAGGATTTGTTCTGTTCTGTGTATTGTGTTGTATTGACCCCCTTCTTTTGACACCAACTGCACGCCCAACCTACCTGGAAAGGGGTCTCTCTTTGAACTGCCTTTCCTGAGGTTTCTTCCATTTTTCCCTACAAGGTGTTTTTTGGGAGTTTTTCCTTGTTTTTTCAGAGAGTCAGGGCTGGGGGCCTGTCAAGAGGCAGGGCCTGTTAAACCCCATTACGGCACATCCTGTGTGATTTTGGGCTAAACAAAAATAAACTGTATTGTATTGTATTGAGTGGAGGCGGAAGAGACAGAATAGGTGCTATAAGCTTTATACTCCGCTTTACACTGTGCTGGCAGGTAGGAACAGTTTGGGAAGAGTTTCCCACAGCTCAATAAAGCCTTGTGTGATGCTGGACTTGTGCCTGTTTCTGGTGTCTCAGGAATACATGGATTTTTATTCACGTGCCAGGTTCAGAAGGCTGCAGTTAAAAACATAACTTCTTGTAAATCAGAATGGCTTGTAGTGGAACAAATGCACTTTTATATGACTATGGGGGGGGTTTACTGGGACGTACAGTAGATTACAAAAGCAGAAATACGCCTCTAGCAAAGTCAAAGAATGTGCTGTGTCAGCTGACCAAATCATGACATGAACCACGCACAGGGGGCTACAAGTAAAAAACGTTCCACAGTCAAGTTAGGCCTGTTAGCATTTATGAAGTGGTCCAGCTGTGCTCTTGTATTGAGGAGTCATCTCTGTGAGCAACATAACAGACATGGTGTGTTCAGTGAGCCACTTGAAAAAGTCCACAGCAACATCTCTTTATACATAAAATCCAATGTCTGTCTGTCTGCCTGCTTTTGACGAGAGAACAACTTACTCGGGTTATTTTCTATAATCTGCTTGAACATTCCAGATGATTTTGTGACTTCTCTCATTGCACTATGTATCATGGTTCACTTACAGGAGCGATATATTCACGCTAATCCGAGTCAGAGGCTGCGGGCCGAGAGTAGGGCCAACGTGACCTCAGGACTGGGGAGCCGGGCAGGGCCGTCCTCACTCACGCGCCAGCCGAGTCTGTCTACCTCTGGCCACGTGTTGGAGTGTACCTTGCCTCCACTTAGCTAGCGATACCTGTCTGTTAATTGATTTTTAAAGGCTGTCCTGTTTCACCACTATGGGGGACAGCTAGTTTGTCAGTATATACAGCACTGCATGTAGTGGATAGAAAGTGTGATGGCTAACCGGACAGGCGAATTTAAAGCCTTTTAAACTTGTGAAGGTGTGCAAGTGTCTAATGATGGGTGGGCTCGCCGCACGGAGCTGGATTACGACCTGCTGTCCACCGACATGAATTACATTATGCAGACGAATGACATCAATGTGTGACTAATGGAACTACAGGGGGCTTCACTGTAACATGGTGAGACGAGGGGGCATCACATGAAGTTTGCATGAAGAGGACGCTGGAGTAGAAACTTGTGTGGAATGAAATATCCGGCAGTGAGTGTCGATTAGGAAAGAAAGACATCGACACAACGGACACCAAAACTCAGTCAGACGTATGAAATCTTAAGTAGCTGTTGATGATTTTTTAAATTCAAATGTAACCTGTTATTTGGAGATGGCAGTTCCCTGACTGTTTTTTTAGTTGTGTGATTAAAACTTTCTACAAAGAATACCATTTAGTGTCTTTGAAAACAATCATTTTAAAACATACTGATTTTACTCAACTGTGTGTGTGTGTGTGTGTGTGTGTCTGTCTGTCTGGGTCACTCATGAGCACAGGGTGGTCCTGCACACTCCATGCAGGTTCAGCTCACAGGAGTCAGAGGGGCTCTGAGCCACACAGGACACGATGGAGTGTCAGACCACCACCGGGCACAACCTCAGCTCATTTGAACCTGCTGATTTAATGTGCTGCCTGCTGTTGTGTTGTAAAAATGTTAAAGTGCCAGTGGAAAGAAAGCCGAGGCAGAACAAGCAACCCAGAGACGGCCAGCAGCTGGACCAGAGCTCAGACCCAAGTGGGAGGAGAGACCACTGCGGCCCTGAGCGACTCCTGCCAAGCACAATAACAAGAAGTCATCTGTGATTTGGTGAACTCATTAGTGAATAAGAACTGAAATCGACAAATAAACATCCTGAGAGAATTTGTGAAACAATGCAGAGAGACGCCTCCTGTGAATTACGTCAGCGGAGAGAAATGGCAGTCGCAGGGCCTGAGTGTGTAAACGTCTCGCTGTTCATGTGCAGGCAGGACGGCTCTGCTGACGATGGCATCACACAAGTGACAGACATGGACTTGAGTCACATGAAGTGGGGTCTTTGCTTTCCTCACAGTAATGCCTCTTGTCCTAAACTGATCTATGAAACTGAAATTTATGTACTTTTTTACATTTTCTCGTGTCTTTTGCTTTTATCGACAGTCTGTGGAAATCTCTTTGTCATCATTTCGATTTCTCATTTTGTTCAGCTGCACACGCCGACTAACTTTCTGATCCTGTCACTTGCTGTGGCCGATCTCTTAGTGGGTTTCTTTGTGATGCCCGTCACTTTGATTCTCCTCATTCAAACTTGCTGGTACTTTGGAGTTATTTATTGTTATTTGTGTGAGTTCCTTGTAAATTTTCTCAGTATACTTGTGCTTTATAATGTGGTTTTAATATCCATCGATCGCTACATTGCTGTCTGCCATCCTTTCTTTTACAGCTCAAAAATAACTTTGACCGTTGCAAAGATCAGCATTGCTGTAGTGTGGCTGTTTGCACTTTTAATTACAGGGATATTTGTATATTTCAGCCATTTTGAAACAGAGATATGCGAACAAACTTGTATACTGTTTACTTCAAATGGTATGGCCATTTTTTTATTACTCATAACTTTCTTTATTCCTTATTTCTTAATGATTGGCTTTTATATCAGAATATTTGTAGTTGCGAGAAGCCATTCAAGAGCCATCAACTGTATGATAGAAAAGAGTCAAACTGAGGAGTCGAGTGACAGAAAAATATCAAAACCGTCTGAAAGGAAAGCTGCGAAAACATTAGGAGTAGTCGTGGGGGTGTTTATGATCTGCTGGCTGCCTGTCAATATCTTCACTCTGAGTGCTGATTACAGTACTTATCTCACACGTATCCTGCACAATTTCTTTGCATTGGTAAGTGAAGTGAACTTTGGAATTAATCCAATTCTTTACGCTTTTTTTTATTCCTGGTTCCGAAAAGCACTGAAAATAATCCTGACGTTTAAAATATTTAGTCCAGCTTCTTCACTGGTCAATTTGCTATAAACATACAAACCTGAACAAATCTATTTGCTCTGTTGGTGTTGACTGTGGGCTGTTTATGAATATTTCTTCTTTGACAATTTACTTAAACCTCTCATTATTAGAATCTTTTAATAAACAGTTCAAGATTCCTGGCAACTGATCTAAATAATTCATAGTTCATAGATGACTTTATCTTTTTTTATACTCTGAATGATTATTGTGATTTGCATTGCTTTGGGACAGAATCACACATTCAATCATAAATCAAATGTCTCGAGGGCGGCACGGTGGCGCAGTGGGTAGCGCTGCTGCCTCGTAGTAAGGAGACCCGTCTGGGTTTGACTCCCGGGTCCTCCCTGCGTGGGTTTCCTCCCACAGTCCAAAGACATGCAGGTTAGATGCATTGGTGGTCCTAAATTGTGGGTGAGTACCCTGAGGTGGGCTGGCACCCTTCCTGGGATTTGTTCCTGCTTTGCACCCTGTGTTGGCCGGGATTGACTCCAGCAGACCCCTGTTTTAGGATATAGCAGGTTGGTCAATGACTGACTAAATGTCTTGAGTTTTCCCCCTGCAATTGCAAATTTAAAGATCTTTTCACATCTGGACTTACAATTTACACCGACTTTCAGATTTCACAACTAAAAACTCTGCAGCAAATGCTGTTCAGCTGTGGTCAGGCCAGTGTGTGTTTGTGTAAGAATCAAATCCTACAAGATAGCGTTTCCTTTAATATCGTCGTTTTGTATCATGTTAGACTTTTCATTTTAATCTTGACGCTGATGTTTCCTGTTTCTGCATTGGAATCTGCGCTCCTCAGTAAGATAAGAGACGAGTGCAGACGGAGCAGTCGGCCTTCACTCCTCACAAAATGACTTCGCTGAGGTGACTGTGAGGAACTGAAATGGACGACTGAGAAGGTCAAACGAGGTTTGATGTCCACAATTAAAAGTAGGATTTGCTGTTAATATTTGTGAAGTCTCATTAGCCGCAGCTGCTCACCTCACACACAACACAATGAATACTTTCAAGAACAGCATTGTGCTCAATTCTAGAAAAGCAGCGAAACTTAATCTTTAATGGCAGAATGACATTTGCATCTGAAGAACTCTCTGCCTGCCATCAAAGTTTAAAAATATTTGTTTAGAATTGTTATAAAGCTTGTCCTTGTTTTTAAAG
This sequence comes from Polypterus senegalus, assembly GCF_016835505.1. Taxonomy (NCBI): domain Eukaryota; kingdom Metazoa; phylum Chordata; class Cladistia; order Polypteriformes; family Polypteridae; genus Polypterus; species Polypterus senegalus. The sequence goes on along the minus strand of NC_053154.1, from coordinate 508,976 downwards.
CCACACTTTATAATGCTCGTTGCTGTCCCAGCTAGTACGGCTGCTGTAGTAATGCTTTTTTGTACAAATGTGGCACACGATATTCATGCAGACATTTTTTCTTTATTTCATTGGCACAGTTCAAGTTGTCTCTTTAGCAGTTTTAAGAGAAATAAAGAGAATTCTTTGTAAATATTCACACGATGGCTGAATGTAAGATTAACTGTCATTGAAGTGTCATTATCAGATCTTTAACAGTCAATGCCGTACAATAAAATAATTCAAAAGCCAGTGCTGAGAATCAAAAGGCCGCTGAGCGCCTGCCCATTCAATGTGTCCACGCAGAGCCTGATAGACGTCTGCAGTTCTCGTGTTCTCCTCATGGCCTGTGATGGACGAGCACCCCGTGCTTTGGTGGAGGTTTGGGGCTCTGGATTGTCCACTCCATGTCTGCTTCATCCCGTCCTGCTGGGCCTGAGGAGACACAACGGTCCTCTGTGGTGATGTGAACAGCAAGCAGCTGAAATACGTACAGTATGTGTGAAATAACAGGATTTGTCTTTGTAAAATAAAACAATCATTTCCTCAAAACATGAGTTTGTTTCTTTCTTTATTGTTTCATGTGAGGTATGAGTTGACCAGTTGACATGACCCATAAATTGTGTGTTACGGTATTATGGTCTGCACTCTATCAGACGATTCCTGATGGACTTTCAGCTCCTTTATTTCTGTTCTGCTCAGCTGATGCTTTACTTGTTCCACTTTAGGAGTTGCCCCTCTTATTTCAGACCCCCTTGTGTGTTTATTCAGAAGGTAGTATGATGTGGTGGTCCGCACTTCTGCCCTTTTGATTTAGTGTTCTTCTTCCAGTCCTTCGCCCGGTCACCACCGGTGTTGAATCTCCATGTTCTCTCTTTGCATGTGTGGCTTTTACTCAGCAGAGGACTTTTATTATCCCAGAGGGAAATTTCTCTGGAAAAAGGAATGTGCAAAACGTAGGACATTGTTAAATAAAGGACAAGAGAATAATAAAAGAGTCCACACATGACCACCATTGTGGTAATCAACACACACACACCATAAGACTTCTACAAATCAGAATAACGAATTGTGAACAATAATAACGAGGAGCACACAATAAGAATCCTGCAGCTACTAGAATTCAGAAGGCTGATAGCTCTGAGATAGAAGAGGACTTCAGTCTGGGGGTCTTCACCCTTGAGACCCTAAATCAGCAGCTTGATGGCTACAAGTGACACTTTGGAGGCAGAGGATGGCTGCTGTGTGACAGAATCAAATTGGCCTTCTTTACCAATTGTGTGTGATGGTGGTCAGTGACAGAAGGCTGCTGAAGACCCCCAGTTTCAATGCTCATTTTTTTTTATTTTAAAACTCACAAAGCAACATCCATCCATCCATCCATCCATCTGTAACAAGAATAGAAGTTTAATGTCACTGTGCTTTGTACAAGAAATTATTTTATAAATTTACTCACATTTGCAGGCCAAGGTTAGCACTGTCAGCATTTAGAAACTGCTAGCCTTGCATTTGGAGAATGAAGGGGACAACTGTGAAAACAGACATTGTACTATTCCTGTATATTCGAGATGAAATCAAAGGGCCTGCACGTGGAGAAGACCGTATATAAAGATTTGGACAGCAGCCAGACACTTCAAGTGAGTGATATCGTCATTCGCCCCGAAAATCCTTTCAGCACAGCAACAGAAAATGGCAGACTGTATACATCAAGTTCCCAGCTTGGTATTATCATGCTATGGCTTCCTCCGAGTTATTTTCTCTTATGTGATTTTTACCACCGTATCACTATGGGAGAGGTATCGCCTTTTAATATCATATCTCTAGATTTTTTGGTTGCTTAAAACGCCTCAGTTATAAAATAACTTATTCCAATTAGGGAGCTATATCACCCCTAAAGGAAACACCATCCATCCATCCATCCATCATCTTAACCTGCTTATCCAGAGCAGGTCACAGGGTAGCTGAAGCCAATCCCAGCAAGCACTGGGCACAATGAAGGAACAATCCCTGGACAGAGCATGACTCCACCGTAGGGTGAACACACACACACACACACACACACACAGAGCACCTAACCTGTATGCACCCTAAGGATACCCATGAGGAGAGGTGTACACTTTATGCAGGTAAGAACGGCTTGTTGTGAGACATCAGTGGCAGCAGAACATCTCGGTGTCGCCTGGTGAGACAACATACAAAAGCAAATCAGTCAGTCAGTTTCTAATTCACTTAATGCTGAGCAGAGTCACAGGAGCCTGTCCCAGCTAGCAAAGGGCAGAAGGTGTGAACAAATCCTGGACGAGCACCAGTTGATCACAGGACACACACACACACACACACGCACTACATTTGCCAATTTAGCACCTAATCTGCCTGTCGTTGGGCCTTTGGAGGACACTGGAGATCATGTGACTTCCACATAGGGAGGACCAGGACATAAACCCAGGTCTCCTTACCACAGGGCAGTGGCACCACCATGCCACACTATAAAAGCAAATAGGACATCTTGTTCTATTAAATAAGTATAAAAAGTGCCCTTATAGTTTTTTTTTCTTTTAAAAAACAATTCGGTTTCCTGCCTTGTGCCAAATTCTGCGCCAGACCCTTAACTGGATTAAGCGCATACTGACATCACGGCCAGTGAAGTTTCCAATCTTCTGACCCAAACTGCAAATGCTGCATATATTTAGATTTTGTGTTTTTGATTCTGATTTAAAATGATGAATTATTTTCACCGTATTGTAATCTGTATTTGAACATTTTTTGTTATTCTAAGTATTGTCTTGCATTGTATTGACCCCCTTCACACCCACTGCACGCCCAATCTTCCTAGAAGGGGTCTCTCTTTGAACTGCCTTTCCCGAGGTTTCTTCCATTTTTTTGGGGAGTTTTTCCTCGTCTTCTTAGAAAGTCAAGCCTGGGGGGCTGTCAAAAGGCAGGGTCTGTTAAAGCCCATTGCGGCACTCCTTGTGTGATTTTTGAATTGTATTGTATTGTACTATAAACTTGTAATAATTAACGGGACTGGATTCAGAAGTTTTCACTGATCTTTACCCTCCTGCTCCATATTCCCTCTAAGGGTGGAAAGGTTGATATATTTAATATAGTTTGCAAAATTATTTTCATAGCAGCGAAGAATGTTATGTGCCAAAGTTTGAATATTTTAAGACAGCTTCATTCTTTTACTTTGGTATGTAGTTATTCTGGAAGCCGACCCGGACACAGACAGGCGGACACGTTCATGTCACCCAACACACGTTTAATCAACTGCTCCATATTTACAAATAGTGCCACACATCCCCAAAGTCCCCAAAAGCCCAGGCCACAACACAATGCCTTTAACCTCTTCTGGTCACCTCCTCGCCTCTTCCAGAGACCTCGTCCTCTTCCACCCGACTCTAGCCATCCTATGAAGGGAGGCGGCCCCTTTTATAATCTCCCACCGACACGCAACCAGTGTGGCAGAAGTGCCGGCTGCAACCCCAGAAGCACTCCGGGTGTCCCTGCTCCTCTTCCCCCAGCACTTCTGGTTGTGGTGGAAGTGCTGAGGTCCAGGGCTGCACAGGCATTGGGGTGCCCACTGGCGATGACCACGGGCTCCTACAGGGTTCAAAGCTCTGTACCCGTGGCCCCCAAAGGCACCACGGCGGTCGCACCTACATGGTCTGGGGGAGGCATAAGCCCTCCTTCGATCCTCCTGGGCGTCCCGGCCAGGTCAAGCCCGCTTTCTCCGACAATATATTAAGTGTGACTTTCCATTGTGGTGATTTACTTGTTATGATGAGTATGCTTTTAATTGAGTGGAGTCCACAACAACGGCCAAACTAGATACAACTATAGAGGATTTTTTTTAATTGAGATGATAATTTAACCTGAGTTGCCTCGAAAGCTTGCATATTGTATTGTAATCTTTTTAGTTAGCCAATAAAAGATGTCATCTCGCTTGGCTTTTCTCTACAACTAATGGGTACAAATCATTTAACCTGTTACTTTAAATCTATCTAAGACCTCAAAATGTGACATGGCTTCCTTGAAAAAAACAGTGGCAAGCAGTGATAGAAAATGAAAGCAAAAATTCACAATAGAGGAGTTATGGGCAAGGTCACAAAAAATGAAGGAGTGTTGTTTCCAAGGTTTGTGGAAGCCCCCAAAGTCTTGTTCAAGTAACAGAATCCCATCTTCCACATGTCCGGAGTGAGCTCTGCAAGAAGGCATGTGTTTGATGTGCGTTGTTCTACCACCGCTCAGCCACAGTGTGAGGGTTCAACACAGACATTAGCAGGTACTTGTGCAGAGGATACCCGCCATCACTCTCCCAGTAACCAGCCAGCAGTAAATCCACCACCCCTTGCCATCTGTAACACTCTAGTGTTGGACCAGATTTGAGCGTCATGGTTACTTCTAGGCTGCTTGGTTTGCAGAAGGCCCTTGATGGTCAGTTGCACGTCACTTGGACATTTAGTGCAGAGAACCCATTAAGACAGAATCTGCGGATGAGATTCTGCAGGCTGGGAGTGTGAACAGGGATGAGCGTTGTGTCCGCTGCACCTGCAATGGCATGAAAACAAATTTGAGTGTCATGAAAGGCATTGTATTATTATTATTATTATTATTACTAGCCAACCCGCGGCGTACCATACGCCGCATAATCAGGCCGGTTTTTTAATGATTTTTAAGCACAGGGAAAAAATTAACATTTGAAAAATCGGTAGTGTAATAAATCAGCAAGAAAAGCAACATTGTAATAATGCACGGAACGAACCAACACACAATCGTCCGTGACTGAAAACTGGTGGACCGTCCTTGCGCCTTCTCCTGCCAGATGAAGGGATGGGGGTACACGGCGCGGAGTGTGGAACGGGAGGAGAGAAGGACGTCCATTCAGCTCTGTCCATCATGCTAGTCTGCTGATTTCTCGTTCAGTATGCACTGCCCGCTCATGTGCCCACCTCCAACTCGTCACTTGAGTCGTTGTCTTTACACAGTCCAGATGTACATGTGACTGACGTAGAGTTTTCATTGCTCTGTGCGGTTTTGGCCGCTTTTCTATTTATAATCCACCAAGACACCCGACCACGGTAGCAGCGAGGGGGAGGGGGGTGTGCACAAAGTGCAGGAGCGACGCAACCAGTGGGAGCGTATGAGTCGCACTTAGTGGGAATTCCACGGTTTGCAGCCCGAATAGGGTTCAACGGCTTACCCACGTCTCTCTGCGCTGGGTAGACACACGCTCAATGTCATGCATAATTATTTATTGAATGCTAAACACTTCTGGAAAGACGCGGTTGTCTAAAACGGGTTGGTGTGAGAATACAACAGTAAGTGAATGAAAAGATGGAACTCTGGAGAGAGCAACATACAACACAAGTTGCTCAGACATGCATGTGGACTCTTACCACAGACGAAAGTGACTAACTGGGTGGTCGGTGAGTTTTTGCGTCCGGGAGAATGGGCAGGCAGTGTGAATGCCTAGAGAGCGAGGGTAGACGCCGGCCGGTGAAAAAGGACTGTTGGTGGGCAGGGAAATGTCTTCCGTGTTCCTGCAGGAGCATCTAAGAAGACGCATGTTTGTCGCGGATGCGAATTGCTGTATGTACCGTGTAGAACAGTTTGCTGACCTGCACTGCATGTGGCTGCTACGACTGACGAATATAAATGACGCCATTTTTTCTGTGTCCTCGCGTCTGAGTTGGTGGCCGTGGCCCTGTGAGTTGTCGTCGTATCCAATGGTCTTGGAGTTGGTGGGCGTGGCTCCTTCCTGCGTGCGCCATAGGTGTCTCACTTGTCGGAGGCTTAGTGAATCCACGCCCCTTCCGGCGTGCTTTTCATGGTTGTCTTGCCTTTCCATGGATGTCTTGCCTTAGTGAATTATATATATAGATTATTATGATGTCACTGATACCTTTATCCAAGGTGACTCACAGCATTTGAGATACGATTGGCTCCATCTATATATATATAATTCACTAAGGGCACGCAAGACAGTGAGCGCAAACAAGACAGAGCCCCACCTGCCAACTCTAAAACCATGGGATACACTTGACAGAGCCCTGCCCGCCAACTCTAACCCTCCTACCACGTCATGGGATACGTACGACAGAGCCACGCATGCCAACTGTAACCATCCTCCCAAGTCCAGCGTCGCTCTTGAGGCACGCAGCCACTCACCAAACACAGCCTCAGTCGCTTTCGTCTGTGCAAAAGTCCACATGCACCTCTGAGCCACGTTGACTTCACACCGCACGCAAGACAGACAGCCACGATCGCCAACTCACAGAGCCCCGCCCGCCATTTAGTGTATAAATGGATATAAATTATTGCATGTAAATGATTCGCTAAAATCTACTTTGGTGTGAAAAACTATTTGCCCCCTTCCTGATTTCTTATTCTTTTACATGTTTGTCACACAAAATGTTTCTGATCATCAAACACATTTAACCATTAGTCAAATATAACACAAGTAAACACAAAATGCAGTTTTTAAATGATGGTTTTTATTATTTAGGGAGAAAAAATCCAAACCTACATGGCCCTGTGTGAAAAAGTAATTGCCCCTTTGTTAAAAAATAACCTAACTTTGGTGTATCACACCTGAGTTCAATTTCCTGATTACTGCCATTAGTGCCACACCTGTTTCAATCAAGAAATCACTTAAATAGGAGCTGCCTGACACAGAGAAGTAGACCAAAAGCACCTCAAAAGCTAGACATCATGCAAAGATCCAAAGAAATTCAGGAACAAATGAGAACAGAAGTAATTGAGATCTATCAGTCTGGTAAAGGTTATAAAGCCATTTCTAAAGCTTTGGGACTCCAGCGAACCACAGTGAGAGCCATTATCTACAAATGGCAAAAACATGGAACAGTGGTGAACCTTCCCAGGAGTGGCCGGCCGGCCAACCAAAATTACCCCAAGAGCGCAGAGATGACTCATCCGAGAGGTCACAAAAGACCCCAGGACAACGTCTAAAGAACTGCAGGCCTCACTTGCCTCAATTAAGGTCAGTGTTCACGACTCCACCATAAGAAAGAGACTGGGCAAAAACGGCCTGCATGGCAGATTTCCAAGACGCAAACCACTGTTAAGCAAAAGAACATTAGGGCTCGTCTCAATTTTGCTAAGAAACATCTCAATGATTGCCAAGACTTTTGGGAAAATACCTTGTGGACTGATGAGACAAAAGTTGAACTTTTTGGAAGGCAAATGTCCCGTTACATCTGGTGTAAAAGGAACACAGCATTTCAGAAAAAGAACATCATAACAACAGTAAAATATGGTGGTGGTAGTGTGATGGTCTGGGGTTGTTTTGCTGCTTCAGGACCTGGAAGGCTTGCTGTGATAGATGGAATCATGACTTCTACTGTCTACCAAAAAATCCTGAAGGAGAATGTCCGGCCATCTGTTCGTCAACTCAAGCTGAAGCGATCTTGGGTGCTGCAACAGGACAATGACCCAAAACACACCAGCAAATCCACCTCTGAATGGCTGAAGACTTTGGAGTGGCCTAGTCAAAGTCCTGACCTGAATCCAATTGAGATGCTATGACCTGCATGACCTTAAAAAGGCGGTTCATGCTAGAAAACCCTCAAATAAAGCTGAATTACAACAATTCTGCAAAGATGAGTGGGCCAAAATTCCTCCAGATCGCTGTAAAAGACTCATTGCAAGTTAACACAAACGCTTGATTGCAGTTATTGCTGCTAAGGGTGGCCCAACCAGTTATTAGGTTCAGGGGGCAATTACTTTTTCACACAGGGCCATGTAGGTTTGGATTTTTTTCTCCCTAAATAATAAAAACCATCATTTAAAAACTGCATTTTGTGTTTACTTGTGTTATATTTGACTAATGGTTAAATGTGTTTGATGATCAGAAACATTTTGTGTGACAAACATGCAAAAGAATAAGAAATCAGGAAGGCAAATAGTTTTTCACACCACTGTATTGTATGCAAACGATACTGTTTAAAACGTTATTGTTTTTTTATCAGAAAACCCGGTTTCCACGTCTACCTGTATTAGTTTAAATGGCACTTTTACCACTCGCAATAGGGCTGACGCGCTGACTTATCATGACGACTGGGCAACACAGTGAATGCGGCGTCTATCTATATATGTCTATGTTTTCCGTAGCCTGCTACAGGAAGTTACTCTCTCGACCATTGGCATTGCTTTTGCTCCTTGCTATTTTCGTTATACTGAGACGGTGGTTTCCTAAGCCTTTGTTATACTGAATTCCTTTCTCACAGTTTTTCCGTTCCTGTTCTTACCATGCTACGGCGGGCTTCGGCTAGTTTCTTTTAATTTTTCAAAACTGGAGCACAGGTCTGTGCACAGGTCAAGTGTCTTGATTATGGCCACACAGTTTCAGCAGCAGGATTTGAATCCCAATCTCAGGGTCTGTTGAGTGCATGGCGCGACAGTAATATGGTCACTGTTTGCATGGATTTGTGCACAGCAGCCATTTTGAGGCCATGTGCATCACCGACAGTCTGCAGGAATTCAGTGGTGGTTTGGAATGACAAAGCTGTCAGGAGCTGCACATTGGGATTGGGGGCAAAATTCTGGTGTGACCCTCTTTCCAATTTAACCTGCACCAGACCAAGGAGGTTCAGCCTGTATTTCTTTATTAGTTGTGTCGGATATGGCCCTGACACAGACAGCCGGACACTGATGGTTCCAAAACCAACACATGTTTAATCATTATTTATAGTGAAACACAGCACACAACCCAGTACTTCCGTACTCTCACCCCAAAGTCCAGGCCTTCCTTCACACTGCCTTCCTCAGGTCTGCCTCCACTCCTCTCCTCCATAGCTCTGTCCTTCTTCTACCCGACTCCAGCCATCGAAAGAAGGGAGGCGGCCCCTTTTATATCCACCCAGATGTGCTCCAGGTGCCTCCCAATGAGCGACTGCCGACACTCCCTGGTGTGGCGGAAGTGCCGGCTGTACGCCCAGATGCACTCCAGGTGTCCCTGGTCTTCTTCCCCCCAGCACTTCCGGGTGTGGCAGAAGTGCTGAGGGCCAAGGCTCTTCAGGCACCCTGGCGGTGACCACGGGCCCCTGTAGGGTAGAACTTCCAAACTCCATTCCTGTGGTACCCAAAGCCACCAGGGCAGTTGCCCCCTCGTGGTCTGGAGGAGGCGTAGTCCCCCCTCTGGTCCTTCTGGACGTCCCAGCTGGGTGCCACCCGCAGCCGCTCGGAACAGTTGTTAATTACTGAGATGGCCCATGGGGTCCATGCCCACCCACAAAAGAGCATTTTGACCTGTCTGTTCTCTGCATAGATGCCATTGACATTACTGGTACTGAGGGCTGACTTACTTTCTGACTTTAAAGGGTGTGACTGACTGCATCACGAGTTTAATTAGTTAACCTATCAAATCTACGAAGAACCACTGCTGCACCTATAACATATATCCTATATCATGACTGTATATTTAAATTGCAAATGAAACTATTATTATCATCATCATTATGATTATGTTGTACAAATAACAGTGGCTGAGTGTTTATTGTGAGCTACGTCAGATGACCTCTGTCTCTCTGCGGCAGAATCAAGTCCAAATAAAGAATGAGATTAAAAATAATGAGTGGGTCAGTTCACTTGTTAATTTAAGAATGAGATTGAGTTCTACTTTAGTTACGAAGGGTTTCGGGAAACACTTGCTAAATTAACAATCCATATTAAGAACGAGACAGCGGAGTGGTTAGGAAATGCACACTCAAATTATGGAACTCCTTGCCTCCGTATCTTAGACCGTCCTCCATTGTTACTGCTTTTAAAACCATCTAAAGAAGTATCATTTGAACTCGGCTCAACTCAGCTCATCCATCCATCCGTCCATCATCCAACCTGCTATATCCTAACTACAGGGTCACGGGGGTCTGCTGGAGCCAATCCCAGCCAACACGGGGTGCAAGGCAGGAAACAAACCCCGGGCAGGGCGCCAGCTCACCACATCAACTCAACTCTGCTTAACTTTATTATCCAAAATATGGAAATGCATTTCATTTGTGCAAGAACAAAAACTGATATAGTTATAGATTTTAAATGTAAAAAATCTACAAAGGAGAAGTACAGTATAAGGAACCACATATATCTGAACCACAACATGCAGACCCCAGTCTTAATAAACATGCAAATTATTTACATGTGTGTGGGTAATGGTAAGCAGAAAAAAACAGAAAGTCGCCTTGGCCCGTGGTGACGTCAGAGTTCCCCTTCACCTGCTGGCTATAAGTGTCTTGCTAATAATTGTAGCAACTCGCTGCTCAAACGGTGTGAGCCGCTGACCTCCTCCAGTGGTATTGACACTCAGACGGTGGGCTGCAACTCGCCTTTTCACATCGACTTTGATATCTGACCTCTTCTGTGTGACTTTCTGACATTTCTGCACATTGCACATGTCTAGATTTGTCTGTATACCGTGTTTTAATGTGAATATGCATGAGGCCCCAGGAGACTGGAATCGAATCTTCACTGGAATGGACAAAGCACCTGAATTAGGCCGTTAAAATCTTTGGTCCAAATGCTTCTTGTGGCCCAAACAGAAGAAAAGAAACAGCAGTGTGCCATGGCAGGCAGGCAGGCCAGACTGAGTCCATCTTTAAAAGATGTCACAACGTGTGGCCTCTTTGGACAAATACAAGGTCATCTTGAAATTAAGGTAGGGGCTTGTAATTAGCAGATTCATGTCATGCTTAAAAAAAGTGGACAGTCAGTAGATGGAAGAAAGATGACTGCTGATGTCATTTCAAAAATGAAAATGAAAAAGAAGGCAAGTCCTGAAATAGGAGTGGAGAGCAGGCAAAGATGAAGAGTCTTTGGGGTCAGCGTGTGGATGGTCACAGCGTGTATCCACATCACTCGTAGAGATTGATCTTAATTATTTGATGTGCTTGTGCGTTGTTATCTTATTTGTCTCGGTGCTAGACCCATATAAAGTAAGAAAATAAGAAAAAAAATCATATGTCTTCCAGCAATGAAACTAAAGCAGAAATCCAAATTGATTTGTGCTCCGCCATTTCAGCTGCGTTGTGTTTCCTGAACAGTTTTGCTCTTCTGGACCACTTTAGTGACAAACAGCATCCATAGCTCTGAGTGTATTTTCTAAAGCTGCTGCCCACTGTGCACGTGACAATTCCACTGCCACTCCTGAGGGTGGCACCTTATAGCACAGCAGATCTGTTTATGTATAACACTGAGGACATAAAGTATTTTATTTGTAGCATTATGAAGAAATGGACCTGCAGCCCCTACAGTACAGTGAGACTGATCCAATTTCATAACACGTGCAGCAGCACAATTAATTACAGTCTGTCAAAATGACACAGCAGCTAAGGAATGATGGAAACGTTCATTTTGTATACAGCTATTACTTCAAAAATATGCAAAGGTTCAAATTCACTACAATGCAGACAAACCGGGGCATGGCTGAAATGATTGACATTCTTGGCATCAGCTGCCTGAAAATGCTGGCTAATGGAGATCAGGTAACCGAGACGGTCAGCCCAGCCTCAGACTCTAGAAATGCGCAGTGACTGAGGACAACATTACAAGAGAGGCAACTGAGCCAGCCACGTAAACTGCAACCATCACAACAGTCGTCTTTCAGTTCTTCAGCATGTTGTGTGACCACCTTTTGAGGTCAGCACTGCTTTACAGCTCTGGCATGAAGAGCCAATGAGCCTCAGAATCTGACGTTTTGGGGTAGCAAAGGTCAATTACTGCTCCAGGTTGACAGTTTCTTGGCCCCATGAGAAAGTGATGTAAGTTTCATCCTCCCTCGTTTGTGAGTTTCTCTATGATAAACTTAAGGGAGCTGGCAGAGCGTTGACTTTGAAATAATGCCCCATGTTTAAGTTCAGCTGGGCACAGACTGGAAAGTGACTTCAGTTCACAGACAGGCAATGCACGCTTATCCTCATGCCCGCCATGTCCCATCTGTTTTACTGATGGCTGTACAGAAGAAAAGAGTAAAGTTGAGGCAGCCCGCTGATGCCAATATGTACAGAATATAAAAATCCCAGCAGGCCTTCCACTGTGCATGACAGGTCAGACTGTAAAAACAAACAGCTGGCCTGAAGATCACAAATAGCAGCAGCTTGGGCCGCAATGCAGACTTTCTGTGTGTCTCAGTGGTAGTCAGTTATTTGTTTTAAAACAGAATGAGGATTAAAGAGTCCCCTGGGGTTCATTCTTACTGACAAAGAACGTTTGACGATAATGAGACATGGGAGAGGCTGCAGTAATCCGTCTAGAGACTGTATAAATATCACCTGCGGTCAGGTACAGCAGTCTTTAGCATGTCTGTGGGTAAACGTGGAATTGTTGAGGGAAATAACAATGGAATTTAACAAGAGGAAGATTGGTTACTGTTTTCCTAATAATAATGCATCATGCTTTAAAATAATTTTTGACACAGAAGTCAATGTATTTTTTTATATGTTTTCTGTTTGTTTGATTTCAGTCACTATCTGTGGAAATCTTTTTGTCATCATTTTAATCTCTCATTTCTTGCATCTACAAACGCCGACTAATTTTCTGATCCTTTCCCTTGCAGCGGCTGATTTCTTGCTGGGTTTGTTTGTGATGCCCGTTACTTTGATTATTATGATTGAAACCTGCTGGTACTTTGGAGAGATTTACTGTTACGTCTATCAGGTACTCGCTGACTTGTTCAGTGTGGCCATTGTTACTCATTTGGTGTTAATATCAATTGATCGCTACGTTGCTGTTTGTAATCCATTCTTTTACAGCTCAAAAATAACTGTGAATATCACAAAGGTCAGTATTGCAGTGCTATGGCTGTATTCATTTGTATATACATTCGTATTTATATATTTTAGTTATATTGAAACACAAACGTGTTTGGTATATGGATACGACTCTGCAGCTTTCTTTGTTTTAATATTTCTTTTTATTATTCCATATTTAGCAACGATATGTGCATATGCAGGAATATTCATAGTTGCCAATAGGCATTCTGATGCCATTAAATGTTTGATTGAAAAGAGCAGCAATTCAAACGTACCTAAAGAGTCTGAAACAAAAGCAGCAAAGACCCTCAAATTGGTGGTGGGCGTCTTTATCATCTGCTGGATACCTTTCACTGTGTATGATTTTTGTGTTTATAAAATTAGCTTCACCTTTCTTTCCATAAGGATTCCATAGTAAGTGAGGTGACCTTTGGAATTAATCCAATCATTTATGGGTTTTTTTATCTATGGTTTAAAAAAGCACTTCAAATAATATATTATAATATAATATACCATATCCTTTATATGTCACTGTGTCACATTTGAATACAAGTTTATTTGAAATGTTGTTGCTAACATTTACACTTCCCAGTCTAAAGTGCAGACCCTTCATCCACCGCTGTGGCCCACCTGCACTGTTCTTCTCTCAAAGCCCACAGCCATAGACACAAAGGTGTCCAGAGTGTCAAAGCCCAAGAGTCTCCTGTCATGTAAGCAGAAGCTCAAAAAAATGAAAACGTCGCTGAGAAACCTCTGGTCATGTCGCCCAAAGCGGCCAAAGTGTGGAAGAATCCATCTGTGACCCTTTGTCCTGTGAAGAGGGGTGTTTGGCAGCACCCTCAAACAGAGTATCCAATGGCAGTCAAATCCACCAGCTGTGTGATTCCCAGTCTAAGGGACTTGGCAACTGGTTCCTCTAAGGGAGTGAAATTAGGTTCATCCAAGCTGGAAGGTTCCTGCATATCACCGTCAATGGGCGTTTTCCACACATTGATTAGTCTAGTCCTAGCCAATATGTTCCTACATACTACTGGCAGAGGACATCCGCGGATACAGCGCGGAAGTCTTAAGGGACTGAGACCGGCCCTGCCGTGTCCAGGGAAGAACCGAGAGGCCTGGGCAGCTCTCCTGAAGGCAGTTTTGGGGTCGGGTCTTTGAAAATGTTTCCAGTCACCACTACAAGCCATTTTCCGCTCAGGACCAGTGACCTTCCCGAGTGCTTGCGGCATGCCCCTCTCCCTATCGTGATTTTCCTCTAGAGGTCCAAAGAGACCAAAACCAACCCCTGGAAGCCAACCTTCGCTCCATCAGTGGCAGGGAAATTTTGCCATTGGCCATTGAGAGTGGTTTTCTACCTTTTCCAAAAGTCTGTCTTCTGCTATGGGTCCACTGGAGCCTACCTCCATTGGGCCTTGCTCCATCACCCCAGGCAGGATCTGTAGGCTGGTTCAGTACCCTCCCCAGGACCCTGGTCTGAACTAACACCCACCCAGAGATTTTTGCCGACAAGCTTTTTTTGGACGCTCAAAAAATGTCCCAAATGAATTGAAAATCCCATAGATGGAAGATTCCCCCTGTCTCCCTATGGCATGTCTTCTGGTGTACAGTGAGATGAGAGAGAAAGAGGAAAGTCAGATGCTCTAAGTCCAAGTCTAAGTCCAATAAGGGGGGCTTGGAGTGTTTTCTTTTTCCTTCAACCCTCCTCTCCTCCCACTGCAGGTGGGTCTCTTCCATCTTCCCGACAACAAGAAACACCTCGGACGGGGGGATCTTTGGTGGAAGGCTGGCAGGGCATTTGGAATGGGATGGTCATGGGTTGTCCAGCAGCTCATCATGCAAGAGACCGAACCAGCATATTTTTTGGGCACTCTGAGTCTTACATTGGAGGGCCAGGCAGCTGTCCTAAGCCTGGCCTGACAGGATGGCCGGGTTGTGGTGAGGGGGTCAGCTGACCTCTTTCTGCCTGCATGGGCCAGGGTTCATTATATTTCTGGTACTTAGACCTGAATGGAGTGCATTTCCTACCCCCTACTTGCAGGGAGCCTGGGAGTTGCCTTCCAGAATGACCCTTATCCATCATCTGCCTGGCCTGAAAGGGGAGCCTGGGCGCTGCCCTTTGGGATGGCCCTGAGACCTTGGGGAGCTTCCTGAACCTCATGACTGGCTGAGTTTCGTTGAATGGCTTTGTGGGAATGGTAAAAGTAGAGGTGGGCTCTGGTCACCAGGATCTGGGGAGCGGTACAGGTGCCTTCCTCCTGGCTGTACTGACTGAGTTTTTGACCAATATCTAACAATGCAGACCCCTCGAGGCACAACAAATGCTGAATGTCCCTGTGGTGAGCCCACCCAAACAATGGAACACATTCACTGTGAATGTTCCAGAGGCCCTACATGCACCGATGAAGATGTTAACACTAGAATTACCAAAGCCTATGAAAAACCTTGTAAATCCGGCCCACCTTAAATCCCTTAGCACCTCTCTGTCAATGTTTTTTGTCTTGTAAATATTCTGATCAAGACAAGCAGCAAGCAGCCTGCTATGTCATCCCAAACCACCGCAGAATGTGCACAAAGTTCTCCCAGCTCATGCCTTGATTATCTGGGAGTGAAGTGCTGGAGTTTTAGAGTGGAAATAATAGATTATTTAGAACACATGCATATTCATGTGTGTTCCGTTTCTACAATAATCTGTGTAAACATACTGTTAAAACAGAAACTTTTTCATATTTTAGTAATAAATGACAAATGTAGACATAAACAATGGAATGTGTGAAGCCTGAAGTCCAAAGATCAAATAAATACTTTCACAAAAGGTTCAAGGACAATACAACAGTTTCTGTGGCACTTTGTGCATGTTCTGCGGCAGTGGGGAGATGGTATAGCAGGCTGCTTGCTGCTTGTCTTGATCAGCACATTTACAAGACAAAAGACGCTGATGGAGAGGTGCGAAGCGATTTAACGTGGGCCATATTTACTAATTTTTTCATAGGCTTTGGTAATTCTAGTGTTAAGGATACTAATGATGCTGCTCTTACCTGGATAAGGCAGTGGCGTGATAAGATATGATGATGACTGTAAGGGTTCAAATTTTTGTTGTACTTCCTGAAAACTGGAGTGAAAAACTCTCACAGTTTGTTGTGCCTGATTTAAGTAAGTAAAAATCATAGGTCACTTAATAACAGAATTTTCTGAATATATTTGTGGCATGGGCTGTGAAGCATTCATCTGTGAAGACTTCCCAAAATTCAATGATATAAAATTATCTCCTCTAACCTGTAATTTTTGGTCCCTAACAACATAGAGTCAGGTAGATCCAGGTGGGTATTGGTGCATGGCTGTTCATGGTTGAGTGATTTGTCTGGTTAAATTCAATAATAAAACAGAACTTCCTCCTGCTGAATAGTAACGCGATCCCCAACCGGTCTGCAACCAAATTCTTAGCCTGACAAGTGGTTTTCAGCCACATCAGATTGAACAATAACAGGTCTGTGATGCCCATAGATGTCCAGGACTGCACACGTGCTACACTGAATGGATTGATGTGGATCTACCCAGCACAGATTCGTGATGGTGACCAGGACTTGCAATTGTTCCTCACAAATGAGAAATTCCCAGTAAGTGCAGGGCATAAGTTCTCATCGAATAAGTCCCAGCCCTTTGTACACACTGCTCGTCTCTATTATCAATTAGATGGTTTAGTAAGCTCATCGAATCAGCCCAGATGCTGTCGCTCACGACCATTGGCGGAGCACCAAGAAAATGAAACTTGACTATCTAGAGGAAGTTAAAGTCATAACAAGGTTTCCATAGGTGAATCTATGGAAGGATCATTACCCGTTGAGGCCACCACCTCGTCTCTCCCTCCCCAGAACTGCCTTAGGCCCGACTCCCCCTCTACGTAGAGTGAAAGCCAGCTGGGAGGGCATCTGCCAAGAGCACTCTGTTGAGTTTCTGTACTCAACCCCACTGCCCATGTGCGGGGGGTCCTTCCTGGGGAAACTTCCTTCCAACTCCAAGCACCCAACCACTTGTGCTGACCACCACATTGCCTCTTCATTGTGCCTTTGACATTGACGGACTTGGTGGTGGATCACTTGGTTCATGCATCAATGAAGGACGCAGCTAACTGTGAGAACTAATGTGAACTGCAAGACACATTGATCATCGACACTTCAAACACACCTTGCCACTCCAGGTCCCTCCTGGAGCCACACCAGTCTGAGGGTCATCTTTCTGATCAATTGCCACTCCTTCGGTTAGCATGGCTGAGGAGTTTGAAGGGACCCAGGCCCCTTCTTCCCCCTAAGAACAGACCCGTGGTATGCAACTGACACTTACCATCCCAACCCACTGGGAGGTGGCAATGTTCCTCAGCTTCCCCAGGCAGAGAAGGGGCATCTCCCCCAGAGATGAGACCCAGTGTGGTTCTGAAACAGGCCTGGTACACCATTGTCAATTTTGTGGCCATCCACCAAGGACTCCTGCTTCCCCACCATCCAACTCAGACCTCAGCTCAATTTAAGCATAATACTATACGAAGGAAAATAAACTAACCAGGGTTCCCATAGTAACAGCGAGTGAAGAGGGAAGAACCCAGCGCCGAATCCCCACCTGGCCCTACACAAGAACGGCAATTGCACCGTAGAGGAGACTGCCTTCCCAGCACTGAGCAGGGGCTCAAGACCTTCTGATTGAGGCTCTGCCCACGGATGGTGTGAGGCCAGTGGCGGCCCTCGGTACACCATGATCAGGGGCCTCAGGTATGAATAATGTGTAAGCACAAAGATGTTGCATATACCCATTTCTACACACACTTTGGAGTACAGCCACACACATTTTCACAGTAGCCTCATAACTTGTATACACATTTTTCTGCTTGGTTTTGTAAATTAGTGGGACCCAGCATCAAAGCAGTGCTACTCTTTCCGTGTGGATTGGCAAGAATGACACTGTATTTATCAAATATATTGAAATTAATTGTATATCGTTTACAAATTTAAGGCACTTACTGTAATTGTAATTAACCTGCAACGATATAATGGTGCACGGAATGGCCAAACTATTCCAAATACCATAGCTGATGTAATGGTGTGACTGTCAGTGCACCACTCAGAGTACTTTAACCCACTGTATCAGTGTGTGGAATCACAGCTGTACAGAAAGCCCTGGAGGACATTTATAGCGTCGCCAGTGTGAGGTACTCCCATTTCCTCAGGGCACCAACAGGTGGTGAAATTGTCTCCCCACCCAACCCATCTTGAAACACAGACCAAGGAGTCTAACACGTGTGCGAGTCTGGGGGTTTCTCCTCTCCCCCAAGAGATCTTGCTCAAAACCCAGTGAAACCCAACAAAAGTGAAGGGTGCAGTGATAGCCACTGCTAGAATAGGGGCAAAAGACTAATCGAACCATCTAGTAGGAGGTTCTCTCCAAAGTTTCTCTCAGGATAACTGACACTTGTTAAAGCAGTTTTATCTGGTAAAGAAAACAATAAGAGGCCTTGGGGCCCAAAAGATCTCATCCTATTCTCAAACTTTAAAAGGATAAGAAGTCCAGTTCGCTAGAGTGGAATACCAAGTGCCTAGTGGGCCACTTATGGTAAGCAGAACTGGCACTGCAGGATGAACTGAACATCGGGTGAAGGTGTCTGATGCCAATGCTTATCAAATCAGAGATGCCACTGCAGTATGCACCAAAGTCTAGGTGAGGGTCATTTGTTGGTTTAAGATTTCCTTTTTCTGGTTTAAGATCTCAGTCATTATATTCTGATTTTCAGCTTGTTTCCACATGAAAAGACGCATATCACACAAATCCTGTAGACATTGATGACTCCTGCCTGTCTGCTTTAATCTCAAGTTCTTGAAGCCTTTGCAAAATTCCATCGAGCTCTGAGCGTTTAGGCATGATTATCGAGGCTGCTGCTACTACTGCAGGGGTTGTCTTTGATGACAAAAGGTGATCTTTACTTTCAAACGTGTGAATGTTGAGGGCAACGGGTTTCTACACAACCCTCATCTCACAGTTGTAATTCATGAAGTTGATTCACTACCTGTACATTAAGTGGACTCCAAACTATGCCAGTTTTATAAAGCCATATCATTGTTGTCAGACTATTTTCACTGAAATTCTTAGATTTGGAAATAATCTGGTTTTTCATTTCCTTATCTTTAGTCATTAAGGATAATATCCTTCCATTCAACTCTTCAAGTTGAGCTTGTATAGGGTGAAAGTCTGTTTCATACAACTTCAATATTGTAGGAAGATTTGTGGGATCTCCGTTAAGGCTTTTGTTTTAAGTCATAAGATCAGAAAGCTGATCGTGCCTTTGCTTTATGTGTTCATTAAGTATATTTATTTGATCTTCAATGGAGTCTGTACTCATATCAGTCTCTGTGACTTCACTCGGGCTCTGTTCAGACATCCTTAAAACTGCACAAGTACTTGGAGAGTGTTTCCAGGCAGCAACTTCTGAACAGCAGCTACATCACAACCAAGACATTCATTTGGCAAAGGTAAGTCAAACTTCTTCATCACAGGCTAGCAACAGAAACAATCGTTTGTGATGCCTTTATATTCTGTCACAGTCTCTTTAAGTTCAGATACAGCGTCTTAGCTTTCAGCCCCAATCACGCAGAAGTAGAACAGAAGAGCACAGTACCTCATTAGCTCAGTACTTTTTCTTTTGTTTGATGAGTTTGGGAGTACAAGTCCTCAGATGGTAGTTTCCAGTTCAAAGTAACTGCATTAGTACTAAATTACCAAAGTTCTGCAGCTTTTCATTTGCTTCCTAGGACAGTTCTGCCAATAGTGTGACATGTGTTCAAATACTTCCACAGACCCAATATCTTTGTTTTAAAGGTTTTAGTAAAATTCAAGGTAAAACTGTTCACACAAAAATTAGAGAAAAATTGATATTACAAGGAAAAGAAAGGTCCTTGCTTAAAGAAACGTCTGCTTAAGGCTTATTTTCATTGTTTCATTTCTGTCTAGGTTTGGTCATACAGTTATATTACATGAAGAACGTGCATATCAAAACCGTTATGCTAGCCGTGAGACTGTTTCCTAGTTGGCTTAATTAACACTCTGTAATACAGATACAGCTAAGAAAGTTTTGTGTCATGCTAACTAATGGGTAAAAGACAATGCCAAATTGTAAGTAACTATTGAAAACTGATAATCTATTGAAATTAAGTCAACACTTAAATGAATTTAACATTAACATTAACTTTCTAAGATTGACTCTTAAAGCTTTTAGATGAATTCAGACATCCTGACTAAGATGGGGCTCCTCATCCAACCTAAGAAGACTTGTGTATAAATTCTGTTTGACATAAACGGAAACCTCGCCATTTCTGCTTTGCTTATCTTTCCTAAAAAATGTGAAGCCCCGCTATATTCTACTCACCCCATTGAAGTTATTTAGCCACATTTCTGTTATTGTTATAATTTATTGTTACGCTCAGCTACATACAACTCCGACTCACTTGTTGATGTTGATAATGACGGACTCAGACTACTTATGTTTTAATCAAGGAGCATTTGCCTTCAATATCAGTCTTCAAATGTACAGAAAAAAGTGACATCACTCACTGTTTATTCTCGCTCTGCACACCGTGTCGTCTGTACAGTATCCGTGAAGCTTAATGTTTTCAGAAATCTTAGAATACTCTACAGTGCTGCCCTCTTTTCCTGGCAGTGTGCCATCTCGCATGTTCTCCTTTTACCTTGGCCTATTTTCACTGGCTGTACATTTTGTATACGTGTAGCTTTGCTGATCTCAGATGCTTGGTCACTTTTGGCAGAACAAGCTGTAACTGAAGAGCAAGCACATACCAGATTGTTGTATAAAAATATTTTAATGCACAGACAATTAGTTATTAGGCTGACGCCTTTATCCAAGGTGACTTATAACATTAATGAGACAATTGGTTACATTTCTTTAGGTTTCCCGATAGGAGCTCTGGCAGGTCAACTTGCTTTTGGTCACAGAGTGGCAGTAGTGGCATTTGAACCTACAACCTCAGGTTTTGAATTCCAAAGACTTAATCACCACACCACACTCCCTGCCTGCCAAAGACACAGCATACCCAACTATGTGTGCCAAAGCAAGAATAAACAGTTGCCTTTGTTAGCTTGTGTATGCATCTGCCATAATCCTTTGTGTGTAAGAGATTCCGTATGTGCCCAGAATTTCAATAGTGTAATATTTTCATTATTTTCACATCATATTTTTTCCCCCTGAGTGCTGTCTGTCTAGTCTAAAATGTCTGCCATCGTATGCCACCTCAAGGATGTGGCAGGGTATTCAGTTGGTCAAGGACTACAAACCCTGGACATACGTGGCCACAGCTACCGCCGCTTCACTCCCGGATGAGTTGAATGTGTTTTTCACTCGCTTCGAGCTCCCTAACACGGACAGACCTGTGCAACCCCCTGCAGCGCCACAAGTCTCCAGCCTGAGGCTTTCCATGGATGACGTGAGGAAGACTTTTTCCTGACTCAGCATCCTGTCGGAGTCTCAGGTTGTGTTTTAAAAACGTTTTGCAACCAGCTAGCTGCTGTCTTTACAGATATTTTTAACACATCTTTGAGAATTTCATCTGTCCCCACCTGCTTCAAGCACACAGCCATCATCCCTGTCCCAAAGAAAAATAAAGCAGACTGCCCTAATGATTACCGCCCAGTAGCACTTTCTCCCATAGCCGTGAAGTGCTTTGAGAGGCTGGTGCTAGAACACATCAAGGACATCATCCCTGACAGTCTGGACCCCCCTTCAGTTTGCCTACCATTGTAACAGGTCCACTGAAGATGCCATCTCCATAACACTTCACACCACCCTGTCTGAACTGTTATGCCAGGCTGCTGTTTGTGGACTACAAGCTCTGCATTTAACACCATAATTCCATCCCTGGTCATCACTAAACTCCTGGATCTGGAGTTAGCTCTTCACTGTACAACTGGGTACTGGACTTCCTCACCGGCAGACTTCAGCAAGTGCGTATTGGTGGAAAAATCTCCTTCATCATCACCATCAACACTGGCATCCCGCAGGGCAGAGTGCTGAGCCCCCTGCTTAACTCTCTCTACACCCGTGACTGCGTAGCTAAGTGCAGCTCTAACACCATCCTCAAGTTGTATTAGGTCTTAGCAGCGAGGACGATGAGATGGCCTACAGGGAGGAGGTGAGTCTCCTGTCTGAATGGTGTCAGGACAACAACCTCACCCTCAACATCAGAAAAACTAAGGAACTGATTGTGGATTTCCACAAACAGGCAACAGAGCACAACCCCATCAATATCGGATGAGAGGCTGTGGAGCAGGTCAGCAGTATTAGGTTCCTCGGAGTCACCCTCACTGATGATCTTAAATGGTCAAGTCACACTGTGGCTGTAGTCAAGAAAGCCAACAATGCCTCTACTTCCTCAGGAGACAGAGTAAAGTCCGGATGTCCCCCACAACCCTGTGCAGATTCTACAGGTGAACTGATGCATCACATCCTGGTACAGCAGCTGCTCAGTTCAGGACTGCAGAGCTCTACAGCGTGTGGTGGACATAACACAGCAGATGACGGGCACACAGCTCCCTGTGATCCATGACATCCACACTACACGCTGTCTCAAGAAAGTGAACCGTATCAGGCAGGACCCCATTCACCCTGCACTGTCACTTGTCACCCTCCTCCCATCTAAAGTCCACTCAGATGTGCACCTCCAGGTTCAGGAACAGTTTCTACCCAACTGCAATCAGACTCATGAACAATCAGTTACCTCGTGTCACCTCCGCTGGTATCTGCACATATACTTCTGCCACTGTCTCGATGTATTCCTAGAATTCTGGTTTGAATTATTGATTTATTTATTTTTTGGTCTATGTTGACTGAAAGCCAGAAGTCTACGTGACCATCATCATCAGGTCCTTCCATGAGAACCCTAAATACAAAGAGGACTGTTTGATTTATGTTAGGTAGATTGCCCAGAGGGGACTGGGTGGTCTCGTGGTCTGGAATCCCTACAGATTTTATTTTTTTTCTTCAGCCTTTGGAGTTTTTTTTTTTTTTTTGTTTTTTCTGTCCACCCCGGCCATCGGACCTTACTCTTATTCTATGTTAATTAATGTTGACTTATGTTTATTTTTTATTGTGTCTTCTATTTTTCTATTCTTCATTTTGTAAAACACTTTGAGCTACATTTTTTTGTATGAAAATGTGCTATATAAATAAATGTTGATTGATTGATTGATTGATTGTCTGTAGGGCACATGCAATCAAGCATTTCTCTGTAGCCTACATGGTACTTGTACTTGTACACATGACAATGAACAATTGAACTGAATTGAAAGTGTTCTTCATTCTTCATGTTGAGGTGTTGCTGGCTGTGTACTTTGTATTCCATGCTTTGAGAAAACCTTATAATTACAGGCGAGTTTATGTACTTTTCTAGCTACTTGAAATAAATGGAGTACAGCTGGTTTTCAGAATGGTCCATTGTCATTTTCATTAGTCTGGAGGAGAGAGAAACAGCAATTCCCATTGGAGCAGCAACATTCAATTACCTCAATAAAGGCATCGAGACTGAATGTTTCCATTAAATAAATGAATATGCAAACGTGCTTAACTGTCAGCCAGAGGAGACAGCAATTCACACCCGGGCACAAGCGTTCAATGGCGTTGCTTCCGGGGTTAACTGGGTTTTGTGTGTGTAAAAAAAAAAAACTTTAATCATACAGAGCAGAATTTAAGTTTAGAGTTAAAATGACATGAATATTTGCAGAAGGATCAGGGGGGTGACATGTGCATTGATGAAATAATTAAAGATTAAACAAATTAAATTGGCCATGATGTTTCTAGTATTACAATGAAAATATATGCACACAATACATACTTGAGTGCAAATGAATGACTTCTTCTTATGTTTACTCAAGCTATGTTCGATTACATATTTTGGGTGGGGGGCGTAGGTCAGTAAGGAAGCAGCTGTCAACCTGCAGAACTGATGGGACGTTAGTGAGAAGAAAAGGATTCAGACGCTGCTTAGCGTAACCTTGACAGGAGTGAAAAAAAAGTTTGGTGCTTCTAAAAGGAAACAGAATACGTAATATTTATTTACTTTTAAGCAAATTCCAAAAATATGTCGGTCAGTATTGTTACTTTGTTTTAAAGCTATAAGTTAATGCCCACAGCCCCATGTTAAAAAACAATGAAACGTGTCACACACGAGGCAGCTAAAGGGCTCGAGTAAGGACAGTTCTGAGACATACCAGGATGTGGCAGAGTGCACTGACTCTTTTTCTTCCTTGCCTGCAGGCCATTCCCGGGGGATTCCGCCTGGCTCTCCTGACATCACTTCCGGGACCGAGCCTATCGAAGGAGACCTTGCTGGCTCCGTCCCCTGTGAAGTAACGTCCGGGCTCGAACCAATGGCTGAAGACCTCAATGAGCCCGACCCCTATGATCTGACTTCCTGTCTTCCCCTTTAAAAACCTCCTTCTTTTCCCTATGCCCTCAGTTCTGTATTGGACTCGGTTTTGTGCACAGCAGTGCTCTCATTTGAAAAGACAATTTGCAGCCAGGAAAACAAATTATACGGGTGGCTGCCCCAAGCCTTGCTTTGTCTCATTGGGGCTTTTGTGACAGATGTTCGATTTTAATGGACCATATATATGCTTCTGACGTATATATGCCTAGAGAGGGCTGGTCAGGTGGTTTTCGTGACCTGGGACACCCTGCAGATTTTATTTTTTCTCTCCAGCAGTCAGGAGTGTTTTTTTTTTTGTTGTTTTTTTCTGTCCTCCCTGGCCATCAGACCTTACTTTTATTCTATGTTAATGAGTTTAGTCTTATTTTAAATTCTTACTTTGTCTTTTTTCTCTTTCTTCATCATGTCAAGCACTTTGAGCTACATTATTTCTATGAAAATGTGCTCTAGAAATAAATATTGTTGTTGTTGTATATTACATAACATTCACAATGCATTACTTGAGGAAGCCAAAATCCTTCTGGGCGAACGTTTTGTGGACAGATGAGATCAAGGTAGAGCTTTTTGGTAAAGCTCATCATTCTACTGTTTACAGAAAACGGAATGAGGCCTACGAAGAAAAGAACAACAGTACCTACAGTCAAACATGGTGGACGTTCGAAGATGTTTTGGGGATGTTTTGCTGCCTCTGGCACTGGATGGCTTGACTGTGTGCAAGGCATCATGAAATCTGAAGACTACCATAAGATATTGGGGCACAATGTAGGGCCCAGTGTCAGAGGTCATGGGTGTTCCAGCAGGACAATGATCCCAAACATACCTCGAAAAGCACCCAGAAATGGTTGAAGACAAAGCGCTGGAGAGTTCTGAAGTGGCCAGCAATGAGTTCGGATCGAAATCCGATTGAACACTTATAGAGAGATCTCAAAATTACTGTTGGGAGAAGGCGCCCTTCAAATCTGAGAGACCTTGAGCAGTCTGCAAGAGCGGTCGGAAACTCCAGTTGAGAGGCGTAAGAAGCCTCTTGATGGTTATAGGAAGCGCTTGATTTCAGTTATTTTTTCCAAAGGGTGTGCAACTAAATATTAAGTTGAGTGTGCCAATAATTTTCACCACCCCGGTTTTTGAGTTTTGTGTGAAATGATGTCAGATTTGCCTTTTTATTTCTGTTTTTTTGTGTTGTTCCAATGCACATAAAGGAAATAGACATGGATATACCAAAACATTTGGAATTGCAACAATTTTCTGGGAGAAATGGTGCACTTTCTGGGCAAATTCCAGGGGTGCCAATAATTTCGTCCATGGCTGTAGAGTTTAAAGGGATTTACACGCAGATCTGATAACGATTGGTGCAACTGCTGCCCTTTAATCCAGGAAATCGGGAGTCTGGAGTGTGTGGCTGCAAGTGAAGCTGAGTCCGACTTGTTGTCCTTGACCCCTGGAGGGGACACATTGGAGTTGTTGTCCATGACCAAGTCAATCACCTCTTTCCAGGTGCTTGCTGCTCAGTCATCCATGTTGGGATGTGATAACCAGCAGCCTGTTTCACTTGCATTGCTAACAGTGGTCTGCCAGTTTTTTGCACCACTAGGACCGTCTGCTCAGCCTCATCTGCCATTCTGGACACAAGTCTCCTCCTTTAATTGTTCACACCATTTTTGTATTTTGTGGTGGGATGTCTTGAAGCCACCCCCAATTTTGTATTTCAGTCAGATTACCACCACTTGTTTTATGTCTTTTTTATTAATTTTTAATGTAACTTTTTTTAATTATTCCTTGATTTTTATTATATCTCTAAGTTTTTGTTTTGTGTTGTGATAAACAAAGAAGCTCCACAAATAGAAAAAGTTTTGGGGAACGTCCCCATATATTGTCGTCCAGACAATTGAAATAAAGAGATTGATTCAAAATGACTTGTACTACAAAATGAACAATTTACTGTAGACAAGATGGCGTTTATATAACAGAAGGAATGATGGGAGAGGAAATGGTTGGCCAGAATTGATGATTGGAGGCAGGAACACAGAACCGACGTCATCAGGTCTAGACAGAAGTAATGGATTGTGGAACCGGAAGTGACGTCATTTGAGTGAACCAGAAGTGACGTCATCATTTGAACCCAGAAATTGAGTTTTCTGTAGGTAGAAAGAGATTGAGGTAAGTACCACGTGATAATCCCTTGTCTCGCGATATTTCACTCACTTTTAGGCTCTTTGACTGCCTCCAACTCGCACGTGTGTGACAATGTGTTTTGTGGGTGGTGCCCCAAGAGGTGGGACCACCTGCTCATCACCACAAAGGACTTACCACAGTCCTATAAATTCAAGGATTTCCCACAGTTACTTGGTATCCTGGTTGATAGATGATCCGGTCAACCTCGCTCCTTCTATGTGCACACATTAACTCTTTGAGGGCTAAATATTTTTTCTAAAACATGCAGTTTTCCGAAAAGCACCCAAAGCGAGGGTCTCACACATACATCGACCTAAAATATCAGTTGCTGGGTGCTGTGGCTGCCAGTTCACAGTCTCATGTGGCTCGAGACGCTCATGGGTGGCATGACAGCTGGAAGGAATGCGTGGCAGGGTGACTGCCAGGTTGTCCACGTGACGGGAGCGGAGATGGCAGCAGCAGTTACCGTCACAGTGCAACACAATCTGGTTTGTACCTCGTGTCATTATGAGTGGCAGTCTTCATCTACACAAACGTGTTCGGCACCACCACGATTAGCTGGAGGTCGATCAGCTGATGATGGTACCTCACTTTCGTTTTCGATCTCGATCTCCAGATCACTTGCATCAGAATCTGAGTCCGATGGGTCAGAGTCCAATTCAGCAATAATATACAAAATGTCGTCCACGGAGTAGTTTGCTTTGTGCATTCACTTCGATCTCTCACAAGATGTCAATGCCATTTTTGTCGCTGTTTGCTCTTCACTACTCCCGCAAATACATGGAAATCTCGGTCAAACCAACAAAGCCAACTTTCCTTCCAGCAAAGAGAGTCGAACTAAACCGTAATGGTGGGTTTTGTCACCGTTTGCAGTTGCTTTCTGCTCTCAACCCCTCCTGCTGACAAAAGTCGACATCTGCCCTGAAAGAGTTAAACCTTAATTTCGATGACAAAGTGACATCTAAACAGCACCAGGAGCTCAAAGAAGCTATCCTGTCTGTCCCAGAGGTGGTAAATGAAAAACCTGGACCGACTTCTCTAATTGTGCATGATATTGTTACAGAAGCCGTGATCATCAGGGAACTCCCATATTGACTCTCAGAGCTAAAGCGTGCTGAAGTGGAGCTTTATATAAAATGAATGAGAGATCTTGGTGGCATGGTGGAACGTTTTATCCCCTAGTTTAGCCTCATCATCTTGGTTAATGCATTTTCAATGATTTTCTTTGGCTTAATCAAGTCTTCCATTTTGATAACTGCACAATTCTGTGAGTAGACATCCTACTTGAGTGACTCTGTAAGACCCAGTTGATATGATGAAAGGCTGCTGGCAAATTCTTTTAACAGACTTCACAATGTACCAGGTCCTCCCATTTGGATTGCATGGGGCACCGCCCACCTTGTGGATAAAGTGCTATGACCCCACGATTCATATAGTGCCACCTACCTGGATGAGGGAGGATTATGTGCAGCATGTTCAGAAGGTGCTCCTGGCACTATGAGAAGCTGGTCTGAGTATAAATCTAAAGAAATGTTATTTTTGATTGACAGATGCCAAGTATGTTAGGCTGCATGGTTTGTAGAGGCACTGTCCATCGAGAGTGTAATGAAGTTCGTGCCATACTGCACTGTCCCAATCCATGAAGTGAGTGGCAGGTTCAGGCCTTTTTAGGTTTTGCAGGGTACTACAAACAGTTTTTACCTTGGTTCTCAGAAAGAGCCATGTCGATTTGACAGACGTGAGCTCTCAATTTGGTGGTTTGTGACTACAATGTTGAGGTACCGGACTTTTCTTTGACTTTCATGTTCCAGACAGAATCTTCTGACATAGGTCTTGGTACCGTGGTGAGCCAGAGTGTCAGTGGTGCTGAACAACCTTCCGTGTACCTGAGTTGGAAACTACTGGATTACAAGATGAGGTCTGTGGCAGTGGAATGGAATGCCTTGGTGATCAAGGGGCCATTTAGTAGCTGATTTACTACCTCCTGGACCGCATGGTTCACTCTTGTCACTGACCAAACCCCTCTCCAGTGGATGGCATTGAACAAAGAGTCAAACCCACCTGTCACTTGGTGGTTCTTGGATCTTCTGCCATACAAGTTTTCAGTCCAACATCACCAGTGACCCTTCCACGCCAAAGATGATGCTTTTTCTCAGGTTCATGACCTCTTAATTCTGTCTGCATGTGAGTCTGGACTGAGATGGTAAGGTGTGTCATACATGTGCAATTAGGAGATAACCTCAAGGCTGAGTTCATAGTAATTACTCTTCGCACCAGTTGTTGGCACTGTCTTCTAATGCTTCTCTTCTACCTCCCTATGTAAAAGGAATTTTGATGGCCGTTTGTCTACTGAACCTGCCATTTCCATTGAGTTTCCTATATATAAACCACAATCTTGGAAAATCAAAAGAGCACTGTCTGAAAAAGTCTTGTCTCTTTCTACTTTCAAAACTTCATCATATTATTCCTGGAATCACTTTGGTGCCCTAAACCTTTATGCTCTGTATTCATCAATTCTTTTACAGAGTTAAATATCAGTCAGTAATGTTAATGATACACAAAAGAGGTCTGGAGAACACCACATCACCTGAATAAACTGTAGCATCCATCCCCTTCCATAGCTGTCAGCTGCTTCCCAGTAATCTTAGCCTAATGAATGCTGTGTTACTTGCAGCCCTCACTCACCCCTTACCAGGTGTTCAACTCAGCAGTACCTTGGATTCAACCACATAGCCAGTATCCTTGGAACCAAATTACAGAACATTGTGACTATATGGTATGGTAGAATGGTGAAATCTGCACCCTTCAGCTGAGTTGCTCTGTCTTCAGTTGCTTCCCAACAGCTTGGCTGTCTTACCACAGATGAATACTGTGTCACTTGCAAGCTTGAGTCAGATCTTTCATTTGAAACAAATATGGTTGTACTTGGAACTCAAAAGTACAGCTGACATTCTTCTGCATGCTGTTCCAGCCGATGCTGAGTTACTGTTTAGATGTTGTGCTGTCCTTTTGTTAACACTAGAATTACCAGAACCTATGAAAAAACTTGTAGATCCGTCCCACCTTAAATCGCTTCTCACCTCTCCGTCAGCGTCTTTTGTCTTTTAAATGTGTTGATAAGCAGCAAGCAGCCTGCTATCACATCCCCACCCCGCACAGTTTTCTCAGCTCAAGTCTGTTTACATGCGTGTCAGTTGCTTCGAGAAGTCAAGCAATATGACACCCACCTTTTATAAATACTATATCGTTATTTGGAACACTTGCATTTCATGTGTGTTCCGTGTCTACAACAATCTATGTAAACACATCGTTAAGAAAGAAACATTTTTCATGTTTTAGTAATAATTGACAAAATGTAGACATGAAGTTTATAATGTGTAAAGTCCAAATATCAAAGAAACACATTCACAAAAGATACAAATAGAACAAGTGCGCTTTTATTCAAAAATATAACTGCAGAAAAACAAAACGAGTTAGGATGTGACTTTGACAGGCATTTACTGTGACCGCTTCAGTAGAGCAACAGTATTAACAATTTGTTAATAATCAGATCTTCATGTGTTCGATCCCCGATGAGTCCATTTTGAGAAGTGAGCTGCTCTTATTCTTACTCTTTTAGAATAAAAACATACATTTGATTTCAGTCTGTAACAGCCGGTGTAAATTATGATACTTGTAAAGGTTAGCTTTGTTTTTTTTTTTTTTTTATTCAGTTTCATTCTCAGTCGCGTTCACGATCCTATCCTAATATCTGACACTGCTGTTTTCATATAAAGACGCGCTACAGCTCTGCACTTTGTAGGAAGTCCGTCGTCTTCGTCATTTTCTTCACAAGCAGGATTATAATGAAAATGTTTCAAAATAGGCAGCAAGTTAGGCAGAAGTAGAAAATCTTTTCACAATCTGGCAACATTAAATGAGATGAACCACAAAGGGGGTTCTTATCTCATACAATGTGACATAATATCTTGTATGTACGTGAAACTATCTCACAGGTACAAGATAATGGGCCGGTCTCTCAAAGGCCTTCAACTGGTGAGAAGAGCTTGCAAGACTCTCAGTGGCTTTCTCGAAATGAGCGACACTCCTGAATGTGCGTGTGAGTCGACGTAACTCTCACAGTTCTAAGTGAAGTGCCTGTCCAGGGATTTCTGGATTGCACACAATGCTCTTCTGTGACCCTGTTCTGGTTTAGCAATTGGATGGATGGCTTTCCTCCCCTTAAGGTGCAAATCATCTGAGACAGGAGCATTGTCAGGAAATGGGCAGGAGCTACACAAGGTGTCTCGAAGCTTTGCATCAGTCATGTGATGCCTACGATATTCTCTGTAAATATTTGACAGCACTACTGCGGGCAGTCCATTTTGATTTCACAGATACCAATTAATCGTTCTGCCATAATGGCTGATCTGCAAGTCTCACCCACCACTGCGTGTCTCATTGAAATCTCTTGGATCCCTTTTCCACTCATTTGTAAGGTACAGTAACTTACCTCTCAGGGCTCTTCCACTTTTGCAATTTGATTACTGAAGTCTTTTTCTCTTTCTTTTTTGACTCCATTAAGATTTGTGTCTGGACTTTAAATTTATTTTACTACAATTTCCCTCAATTTATATTTTGAGTTACTTCAACATTTTATGCTTTCATTTTCATTGTTTCTCGTTATATCCCACATTAGAACGCACATTAAGATATCATGTTGCCGGTCTGCTTCTGATTCCAAGCATTAATAAAATAACAATGGGAGGTCGAGCTTTTAGTTACAGAGCCCCTAAACTGTGGACTGGTCTGCCTGCTACTATAAGAGATGCCCCTTCGGTCTCAGCCTTTAAATCCTGACTGAAGACTCACGACTTCAGTTTAGCATATCCTGACTAGAGCTGCTGATTAGCTCTGCAGACTGCATCGCTGTTGTTAGTTATTAACACTAAAACATAAATAATATGATAATTAAAATTGGATACTTACCCTCACCTATTCTGTTTCTCTTCTTGGTACTCATATGTGCCACTTGGTGCCACGGCCCACCTGCCAAGTTGTTTTGCCTGCCTAAGGTAAAGTCATCCCTGAAGGAGAATCGCAGGAATCATTGAGTAGAGGGGTCCTTTCATTGGATTGGCTGGCCCAGCGGACACTCAGTTGTGGAATGGCCAATAGGGGGATGCAGCTCAATGGCTGGTGAGCCGGTGCCCCATTCAGGGATAGTTCCTGCCTCGCGCTGTATGCTTCCTGATACTGGCATGACTCTGGATGGATAGATGGATGAAATAATTAAACATGTACTATAAGGATATTTCAAAGTTCCTTAAAATTTTTGAAGAATCGGCGTTCTAAGCTTACGGATGGCTTGACATCTATTACAGGACTGATTGTGTGGAGATTGGGTCCTTGGAGAAAGAAAAGGAAGGACAGGAATTGGGGGTTAGTATGTTTGAGAGAGACAGCACTGCTGCAATAAATCATTTCATCAAGGGTCGCTCACAGCACAGAAAGCATCTTGCAGGAGGCAGGAACAATCTGAACGCCAGCTCGTCACTGCCACTGCACCAATGTGCCCCCATGTTTAATACATGCTTTAACTTCTGTCATCATGAAAATGATATCAAGTATACATCTTAGTATTTAAGTTATTCAGAGCGTTGTAATATCACGAATGTAATGAATTCTGTGTCCTGTCAGCATAAGAGAAAACACGTAGTGATTCACACACATAGAGCACATAGAAGAACACTTAGAATACGAAGCATTTTACTTTGTAGCATTGCCACATAAAAAGGTATTTTTTTTTCTTCTTTTGCTATGTAAAATCCCATTGTCATTTGAAAATATGGAAGATAAGATAGGCAGGTTGGATAGAGAGGACCTTTAGGGTATGGGGCTGTCATTTGCGATTTCCGAGAGTGCCATGGAAATGAACGCACTATTTAAAAAGGGGAGCGAAAAGGCAGGAAGATAAGGAAGAAAAGACAGCCTGAGTTTTTATGGCGAAGGAGGAAAGGATGTGACCCATCTGAGTCCAGGAGTAAGATTTGTTTTCGGGGAGCACCACAAGTCCATCGCAGTCTGGGGTGGCCACCTCGAAGATTCCAGATACGCTGAGGTTACCGTGAAAGGGATTGAACGCAGTGTGAGCAGTAAATCTTTTATTCTGGGATTGGCATGTCTAAGGAACTGAACTGTGGGGAAATAGGAAAACGGAAAAAAGACTAAATCGAAAGGATGGAGGGGAAAATTCGTGGATATATATCATTTTATGCTTTTCTTCATTGTTTATATTGAAAGTGGGGGTGTTGGATGAATGTACTAATAATGTTTTTTTTGTTGTGGTGTAGTTGATATCGCTTTTATTATTATAAATCATCTTTCGGCGCTGTGGGAAGGGGTTGAAGGCAGTTTGAGGTTGAC
The DNA here is from genome assembly GCF_016835505.1 of Polypterus senegalus. Classification (NCBI taxonomy): domain Eukaryota; kingdom Metazoa; phylum Chordata; class Cladistia; order Polypteriformes; family Polypteridae; genus Polypterus; species Polypterus senegalus. The sequence goes on along the minus strand of NC_053154.1, from coordinate 476,146 downwards.
CTGCAAATCATCAGTATAATTTTTCAGTGTAAACTTAGTGAAGTGTAGAGGATACAATCGTTACAACATTAGTTACGATGGGATTTGAGAAACTCTAGTAAATTAAACGATTTTAAGATGAAGTTTATGATGTTCTACTTTAATGACAAAATAAACTACGTGATTAAAGTGGACATTTCGAGATTAAAGTTAACATTTCAAGCTTTTTCCCCACTGTGTGCCTATTTTCTTTTTTTTTCTCTGTACCCTAATAAACTTTCATATGACACTCTGGCGACTTTGAGATCGGACAACTTCTTTTTTATTTCAGGCACTGTGCGACTTTCTGAACTTGAACTTTCTATCGACTTCCTTTTGTTGTTTATAGAACTGCATAAACCAACAAATAGGACGTTTTTCTTTGTCTCCACTTGGCATTCACTGAAATTCTTTTTTCCCTTTGCATTTGCCTTTGTCTTTTCACAGAATGCTGAACTTAAAGGAATATTTATATTGATTTGCATGTTCAAAGAGGCATAATTCTGGGAGGGGTGGCAGGCGCCCGTGCAGGCTGCGGCTTACAGAGCTCCCAAGTCTGCGGTGTTTAGTGTTAATCTTTGTTCGTCTTTGTCAACTAGCATAAGAAAAGAAGTAGAGTTAAGTGATAATGGTACGCAGACATAGATTCATGAGCGGCAAATCCTGCTTGATTCCTGAAGAAACTGCTCCGAAATATCCAGCGAAGGTGACAGAGACGCTCCACAGCCTTAGTTCGGCATCCTGAGAAGCTGAGCTGGCCAAAACGCAAGTGCAGCAATCGGAAGCAGAAATGAGGGAAACGAAGCGGTGTTAGCACAAGGCTAAAAACTAACCCCACCAGACCTGCAATACTGTCCATTCTGCTTGCGAACGTCTAGACAACAAGCTGGATTACATAAAGCTGCAGCAGGCCAAGCAGTGGGAAACTGCACAGCCACGCACAACACCAACCACATCATCAAGTTTGCGGATGATACGACGGTGCTGGGACTGATAAGCAGAGATGATGAAACAGCATACAGAGATGAGGTGGAACGGCTGTCCGCATGGTGTGAAGACAACAATCTATCTCACAATGTTGACAAGACAAAAGAGATAATCGTGGACTTCAGAAAATCACATTCTGCCCACACCCCACTCAGCATCAATAGTTTAGATGTGGAGACTGTTAGGAGTACCAAGTTCCTCAGTGTGCACATGACTGATGGTTATGTTCAACATGTGTAAGAAATGTTGAACATTTCTGTCGTGGACACATAACACCTCATCACTAATCAAGAAAGCCCAGCAGAGACTACACTTCCTGAGGTGGCTGAAGTGAGCACGTCTTCCTCCTTCCATCCTCACCATGTTCTACAGAGGCACCAATGAGAGTGTTCTGACCAGCTGCATCACGGGCTGGTATGGCGACTGCAACATATCCGACCACAAGCTCCTGCAAAGGATAGTGACGACAGCAGAGAACATTATTGGGGTGCCGCTCCCTTCACTACAGGACATATTTTACAAACGCACTGTCCGCAAGGCCTGCAGCATTGAGCAGGACCCCCTTACACCCCTCACATGGACTTTTCATACTTCTGCCATCCAAGAGAAGATACTGCAGCATCAAAGCCAGATCTGCCAGCCTGCAGGAGAGTTTTAACGGCCAAACTGTCAGACTCCTTAACACCAGGCTGCCCTCTGGGATCTTCCACACGTCCTCAACCACCTCATAAAACAGAACTTTAATACACTTTAATACGTCCTGTGAAGACGAGTGTGCAGGTAGAATCTCATACTGACCTTTAAGGATTTTGACACTCTTGATATCCTTCTGCTGTGAAACATTCTGACCTGTCATTGTTTACACACGTCTTAAACAACTCTTATCATACACGGATCATTTCTGTATTATCTAGATCTATTATTTATTTATTATCCATCCATTATCCAACCTGCTGCAGCCAACCACAGCCAACACAGGGTGCAAGGCAGGAAACAAATACCAGGCAGGCTGCAAGCCCACCGCAGGACACACACACACACTCTAGGGACAATTTAGGATCGCCAATCCATCTAACCTGCATGCCTTTGGACTGTGGGAGGAAACCCACACAGACACGGGGAGAACATGCAAACTCCACCCTGGGTGGACCTGGGAAGCGAAATCAGGTCTCCTTACTGCGAGGCAGCAGCACTACCACTGCCCCACTGTACCAGCCTTTATTTATTATATTACATATTTATATTATATATTTATTGACTACATTTATGTATCTAGATTGCAAATACCATTCATTGCATCAATGTTCATATTGCTTACTACACGTCAATATTGCTGCTACTTCTTTGTCTTGTGTTTGCACAACGTCTTCTCTTGTTTGTGTTCTAATTTTAATTTTATAATTTAATCTTAAATTTAAATTTATTTTATTCATTTTTTTTTATTTGCACTTAATGTTGTTACACTGTGGACCCTGTATACTTGTATATGGTTGAGATGACAATAAAGTTCGTTTTGACTTTAATGAGTGTTACATTTCACGCAGACCAGGATTTATGTAGCGGAAGTGCGTGGAATTTGGCTTACGCCCGGTTTTGTGCATCTGAATTTTTTTGTGTGTACGCTCATTTCTGCTTTTGTCCATACGCCATGTTTTAGTGTGAATTCTACACACGCCGTTACACGTGAGGCCCTTGATCTGCACATCTGGCTTATCAGTCGGCAACATTTAAAGCAGTGATTTGGGACTCTGATCATAGAGCAGTACTTTCACCCTCTCATTATCACTCCTTCCTTTTACCTGTAAACATCAAATTTCTTTCAGAAACCTTACAAATATCTGTCATTCTACCCTTGCTAGATTTATTTGTTATCTTTTTCTGTCTTCACCTATTCCATCAACACTAGATAGTCTTGTTGACTGCTATAACTCAGCCCTTCATTCAGCACTTGATAAAGCAGCTCCTTTTAACACTCGAATTAGCAAAGCTTATGAGAAAACTTGTAAATCCGGCCCACCTTAAATCCACTCGCACGTCTCCATTCAGCTTCTTTTGTCTTGTAGATGTGTCGATACTCCCAAGCAGCAAGCAGCCTGCTATCCCATCTCCCCCACGGCCGGAGAAACTGAAAAAACCTCTCCCAACTGAAGCCTTGTTTATCAGGGAGTCGGGTACCTAGGCTAAAATATATATCCTTATTCGGAACACAGGCATTTCACGTGTGTTCCTTATCCACAAAGATCTGTGCAAGTGTAGGATGACAGAAATGTTGAACACATACGTAAAAGACAAACTTTTTCCATGTTTTAGTACTAACAACAAAATATAGACATGAAGTGTTTAATGTGCGAAGACTGAAGTCCAAATATCAAATAAGCACTTTCACAAAAGGTACAAGTATAACAGAACAAAAATAAATCAGGTTAGTGTTGCTTGTTGTCCTGACTTCTCGGGCATTATACTGGTTAGAGCTGCTGACTCCAATTCAGGTTCTGGGTTCAAGTCTTAACGTCTCCCAAAATAAACGTTTTGAATAGTGAGCTGTTCTTATTATTACTATTATTCAATAAAAGCAAGCATACATTTGATTTGAGTCTGTAACAGACGGTGTAAATGTATGGCACTTGTAAAGGTTTTTTTATTCAGGTTTATTCTCTCAGCCGCGTTCACCCTCACCCCAATCTGACATTGCTGTTTTCAAATAAGGACACGCTATAACAGAGGTGAACTCAGACCGGAGAAAACAGAAACCCTCCCGCAAGAAATGTCCACTCACATATAAGAACAACGCAGCTGCACCAGGCGTAAAGGCGAAAGTCTGGCGTCATCCTGTAATCACCTGTCCTTCAAAGAAACAGCACGGCTTACAGAGCTCGCCAACGTATCGTGGAAACTCATGTTTGTCATTATGTTTTGTGATGGTCTTTACATAAGGAGCATTTACTGTATATGCCACCTTTATAAAAGCCAGGTTGAATGCTACTTATCTCCATTTATTTACTTATCATCGTACAGCATAAAGTCACAAGTAGGCTGCAGAACTTCCTCTGTTTGATCGTCAAGGGCATGCTCACAAATTACACGTGTAATGCCATGAAAAATACCTGCTGACACTTTAGTATGCGAGCAATGGTACGAGAATGCAGTTAGACTTTTTTTGGGCACATACACCACGCTAGTGTTTAGATCTGGACGGTGTAGCGTTGGCGAGCTCTGCAAGCCGTGCTGTTTCTTAGAAGGACAGGTGATTGGCAGGATGACACCGAACTTTCTCCTTTACGCCTGGTGCAGCTGCGTTGTTCTTATATGTGAGTGTGTGTTTCTTGTGGGAAGAGCTTCTGTTCTCTTTCTCCAATATGTGTTCAACTTTGTTATAGCGCGTCTTTATTTGAAAACAGCAGTGTCAGATCGGGGCGAGCGGGAACACGACTGAGAGAATAAAAATGAATAAAAAAACGCTAACTTTGACAAGCACTATAAATTTAGAGCAGTTGTTACAAATGCAAATCAAATGTATGTTTTTATTGTATAATATTAACAATAATAGCAGCTCTCTACTCAAAACGGTAAACTTGAGAAGCTGCCAGCATTGAACCCAGAAGCTTTTACAGTAATTGGGAGTCAGCATTTCTTAGCATTGCACCATGCAAGCTGTCGCACTAACCGCCTACCGTAACCTGCTTTCTTTTTTCTTTGGTTATATTCTTGAATAAAAGCGCACTTGTTTTGTTATACTTGTACTTTTTGTGAAAGTGTTTATTTGATATTTGGACTTCAGGCTTCGCACTTTATACACATGTCGTAAAGACGGTCCTTGGGTGTATGTGGGAACTGTTAACATTTGAATCTGATGATTGTATATAGCGCGGAACAGAACTCTCTATGCTATTGTGTCCTCTGCATCTCCTGGAGTTCAAAAGAAATACCAACATACAGCAACAAGATCAGAACAAAAAACCAAACGCGGTCACTAGCTACAACCACATGAAGGTATGCAAATGAATATAATGTTGCATTAGTGCAACAACGTTTTCCGAAATGCACAATACAGGTCATAAAATGAATTATTCCAAATGTCATATATACCTAAGTCTCTCTTTTTTTGTCAGCTCAGCTTTGACATCAAGTTGCATACTAATCCAGCATGAGCAGGAACACTCAAGAATATAACTGAATAAAAACAAATTGACATCCACATCCACAGTTTTCCCAGTCTCGTTCGTGTATAGATCTGATACGGTTTTCAAATAAAGAGGGAGTGTAACAAAATAAGTTTGTTTGTTATACCACGTCTTTATCTGAAAACAGTGTCAGATCCGGGGGTGTGTGGGAGCTTGAACGTGAGTGAGAGAATAAAACTGAAAAAAACCACTAACTCTAATTATAAATTTACAGACGCATATCAAATGTATGCTTTTATTGTTTGATATTAACAATAAGAGCAGCTCACTATTGAAAATGGCAAATCTGGGAAGCAGCTGATATCGAAACCGCAACCTTTTGATTGGAAGGCAGTAGTTCTTAGCATTGCACCACGCAAGCTGTCGGATCAACCGCCTACTGTAGCCTGCTTTCTTTTTTCTTCGGTTAAATTCTTGAATAAAAGTGCACTTGTTTTGTTATACTTGTACCTTTTGTGAAAGTGTTTTATTTCATATTTGTATTTCAGGCTTCACACATTATACATTTCATTTTTTGCAATTATTACTAAAATATGAAAAACGTTTCTGTGTTAACTATGTTTTACATAGATTGTTGTTGACACGGAACACACATGAAATGTATGTATTCTAAATGATGATGTACTATTTTACCCTATAAAGCTCCAACACTTCACTTGAAGATAAACACTGAGCACTGAGAAACTTCTTTGTGAAATGAACTGCAGCGGTGGGCGGGGGTATTGGATACCAAGCTGCTGGCTGTTAATCGACACATTTACAGGACAAAAGACATTGACGGAGAGGTGCGAATGGATTTAAGGTGGGCCAGATTTACAAGCTTTCAACTTGGCTCTGGTAATTCTAGTGTTAAAACAATAAGGATGTTTCCTTCCAGCGTTCAGCTCCAGGGTACAATTCAGAATTGCAGTCTGTGAAAGTAGCTGGCTGACACCTTGATAAAATGTCACGTAAGAGTGGCCACACTGTGTACGTCCAGGCTTCCTCTGACCATTAAAGGGCTTACAGGGATACTACAACTGCAGCCAGGAATGCTAATTATGGCAGAATAATAGAAAGTGGCCATGCTAATCCAAAGGGATTGTTCTCTGTAGTCAATAAACTACTTCAACCTGGACATGTAAACGTCAAAATCTGCAGGGACATCAAACTGTTGGCCGTAAGTCCGCGTCCCTATTACTTGTTCAAAAAGTTTGGACAAGTCATTGTTCTTATTGTTTACATCCCTCCTCGGGCGGAGGTAGCGGATGTCATCATCCATTCTGCTGGTGCTAAACTACAAACAGCACCCTGAGGTGCTTGTGCTAATCGTTGGAGACTTTAACCATGTGATGCTGGACAAAACATTACCTGCCTTCTCCCAGTATGTGGATTGTAACACCCGGGGAAATAGGACTATTGACCTACTGTATGCAAACACTGCCTGCACTTGGGAAAACAGATCATAACCTGGTTCTGCTTCAGCCTCACTACACACCAAGAGTGAGGGTCCTACCTACAACCACGCACTCATTCAGGAAGTGGTCCCCTGAGGCAGAGCAGGCTCTGAGAGACTGGAACTACAGACTGGGATATCCTGCAGGGCTCATATAATGAGAACATTGAGGGGGTTGTTGAATGCACAACTGACTACATCAACTTCTGTATGGACATTGTAGTTCCAGTAAGAACAGTACGCTGCTATGCTAACAACAAGCCATGGTTTACAAGTGACATCAAAGGCCTTTTGAACCAGAAGAAAAGGGCTTTTAAAGGCGGTGATCAGCATGAGCTCAAGCGTGTGCAGAAGGGACTCCGAGTCCAGCTCAGGGCGGTGAAGGAGCAGTACAGGAGAAAGCTTGAGCAGAAGTGGCAGAATAACAGCATGAAGGAAGTGTGGGATGGGATGAAGATTATCACTGGCTGCAGCTCGAAGCGGGGTGCCACCATTGAGAGAGACGTGGAGAGAGCAAACCAGATGAACAACTTCTTTAACAGGTTTGATCACAGTAACCCACTCTCACCTCGGAGTACTGCACCCTCCACCCATTCTTCTGCTTATACCAGCATAGGAGAGACATCCTCACCCACAATTACAGCAGCCCAGGTAAGCAGAGAGCTGAGGAGACTTTGTGCCAGCAAAGCAGCGGGTCCAGATGGAGTATCGCCATGACTGCTGAAGGCCTGTGCGTTGGAGCTGGGGGTCCTCTACAGCGCATCTTCAACCTGAGTCTGGAACAGGGTAGAGTCCTGAGGCTTTGGAAAACATCTTATATCACCCCAGTCCCAAAGGTATCACGTCCTAGTGAGCAAAGACCACAGAGTGGCTGCTGCTTCATCACCTGAGGCCACAGGTCCACCACGCCCTCGACCCTCTGCAGTTCACATACCAGGAGAAGGTGGGAGCGGAGGATGCCATCATCTCTATGCTACACCGATCCCTCTCCCACTTGGACAGAGGCAGTGGTGCTGTAAGAATTATGTTTCTAGACTTCTCTAGCGCCTTCAACACCATCCAACCTCAGCACCTCAGGGACAAGCTGCCAGAGATGGGAGTAGATTCATACCTGGTAGCATGGATCGTGGACTATCTTACAGACCGTAAGAACAGACAGAACTGGTGGTGGATTTTAGCAGGCCCAGGCCCCTCATGGACCCCGTGATCATCAGAGGTGACTGTGCAGAGGGTGCAGACCTATAAATACCTGGGAGTGCAGCTGGATGATAAACTGCCAAACGGCCAACACTGATGTTCTGTGCAAGAGAGGACTGAGCCGACTATACTTCATTAGAAGACTGGTGTCCTTCAACATCTGCAATAAGATGCTGTAGATGTTCTATCAGATGGTTGTGGTGAGCGCCCTCTTCTAAGCGGTGGTGTGCTGGGGAGGCAGCATAAAGAAGAGGGACGCCTCACGCCTGGACAAACTGATGAGGAAGACAGACTCTATTGTATGCAGGGAGCTGGACAGTTTGACATCCGTGGCAGAGCGACGGACGCTGAGCAGACTCCTGTCAATCATGGAGAATCCACTGCATCCACTGAACAGGATCATCTCCAGACAGAGGAGCAGCTTCAGCAGCAGACTGCTGTCACCGTCCTGCTCCACTGACAGACTGAGGAGACCCCACACTATGCGACTCTTCAGTTCCACCCGGGGGGTAAACGTTAACATTATACATTAAAGTTATTGTCTGTTATGCCTTCATTGTTATCACTCTTTAATTTAATATTGTTTTTATCTGTATGCTGCTGCTGGAGTTTGAGAATTTCCCCTGGGATTAATAAAGTATCTATCTATCTTGTCACCTGTTTATATCTTTCCTTGTCTTCCCACTCCATCACGGCCGATGGGCTTCAGCAGACAGGTGAGATGTTAGTAAAGGCCCGTTTGTACTCAGGCGCAGACAGCTGCTGGGGTGGCCGCCCACAGAGGAAGTGCCCTCTGGTGTGATTGTAGTGAAACCGTTCAGGGTGCGACACCAGAATCTCCCCAGTAGTAAGTTTTTTGTTTGCCTTTACATATCAAATTCTGTGTGCCGCATACGTTTGCCCCACGATTCATTCAGTTGGATGATTTTAATGCCAGCTTCTCCAGGAATTCCGGACTCTGTGCCCTCCTGAGGAGCGTGTCCCTCTCAGGTCACTGCAATGCTATTTCTGGTGGGACTAAAAATTAATTATTCAGTCACAGAATGTGGACCCAACAGGAAGTTCAAATGTTGTAATAATTTAATATTGTCTAATTCATTTTGGTTTTGGAATATTGAAAGATTTCAGCAATAGAATTTCACACTTTTTACCCTTCACTAAAAAATCTTGAAAAGTGTAGCAGATGACTGGCAATGCTAAAATGTCCGTTGCAAGTGTGTGTGTGTGTGTGTTCACCCTACGGTGGAGTGGCGCTCTGTTCAGTGATTTTTCCTGCCTCGTCCCCAGTGCTTGCTGGAATTGGCTCCAGCTACCCTGTGACCTGCTCTAGATAAGTGGGTTAAAGATGGATGAAAGTAGTTTTGTGAATCTTAGTTATAAAGAACAAAAACTGTGTGGCTAACAACATTAAAATGAGCAGTGAATGGGGGTCTGCAGGAGTCTTCACTCACTGACCGCCATCACAAACAAGGACAATTCAATTTTGTCAGAAAGCAGCCATCCTCTGTCTCCAAAGTGTCAATCCAAGTGGCCATCAAGCTGCTGATTTAGGGTCTCAAGGGTGAAGACCACCAGACTGAACTCCTCTTTTTTTTGCTCAGAGCTATCAGCCTTCTGAATTCTAGCAGCTGCAGGAGTCCTGCGGAGTTCTGAATTCTTATTGTGTGCTCTTTGTTATTATTGTTCACAAATTGTTATTCTGATTTGTAGAAGTCTTGTGGTGTGTGTGCTGATTACAACAATGGCTGTTATATATCAGATTATTTCCAATGTCCTACGTGTCACACATTCCTGCTGCAGACAAATTTCTCCCTGGGATAATAAAAGTCTTTGGCCGAGTAAAAGCCACACATGCAAAGAGATAACATGGAGATTCAACACCAGCAGTGACCGGGCGAAGGACTGGAACAGGAAAACTAAATCAAAAGGGCAGAAGTGCAGACCACCACATCATAATACCTCCTGTATAAACACACAAGGGGGTCTGAAATGAGAGGGCAACTCTTAAAGTGGAACAAGTGAAGCACCAGCGGAGCAGAGCAGAAATAAAGGAGCTGAGAGTCCGTCAGGAATCGTCTTATACAGTGCAGACCATAACACCTTAACACACAATTTATGCGTCAGAAATAATCAAACTCATGTTTTCCTAAAATATTTCTTTTATTTAACCAAAACAAATCCTGTTATTTCACACATACATATTTCAGCTGCTTGCTGTTCTCATCACCACAGAGGACCGTTGTGTCTCCTCAGGCCCAGCATGACGGGATGAAGCAGACATGGAGTGGACAATCCAGAGCCCCAAAAGCACTGGGTGCTCGTCCATCACAGTCCACGGGGAGAACACGAGAACTGCAGACGTTTATCAGGCCGCCATGAAGGCTCTGTGTGGACACATTGAATGGGCAGGCGCTCAGCGGCTTTTTGATTCTCAGCGCTGGCTTTACGCCTTCATGGATTATTGATGTGTTTCATTGTGTGGCATGGATTGTTAAATATCAGAATAGTATTTATTATTTACTGATAATGGAAATGTGAAAACAGGGAATCTTACATCAAGCGAACTGTTTTACAATCCTCAAAATTGAATTTTTAAGGAATTCTCTTAGAAAAACGGCTAAAGAGACAACTTGAACTGTGTTAGAGAAATTCAGAAAAAATGCCAGCATGTGCATTGTGAGTTAAAATTGTAGAAAAATACTTTACTGCAGCAACTCCACAAGGTGGGATAGCACTGATGGTCATGAAGATCATTCAAAATCATTCAAGGGTGATTTTAAAAGCAAGGGAAACTTGTTAACAATTAAATAAAATGTTTCTAAACAGTTCCAAATGTAATTCCTTTATTAAAGGTTTAGGTTTCGCTGTTTTTATAGAATTGAGCACAATGCTGTGTTCTGAAATACAGTAATCCCTCGCTATATCGCGCTTCGACTTTCGCGGCTTCACTCTATCGCGGATTTTAAATGTAAGCACATCTGAATATATATCACGGATTTTTTGCTAGTTCGCAGATTTCTGCGGACAATGGGTCTTTTAATTTATGGTTACATGCTTCCTCAGTTTGTTTGCCATGTTGATTTCATACAAGGGACGGTATTGGCGGATGGCTTAGAAGCTACCCAATCAGAGCATGTATTACATATTAACTAAAACTCCTCAATGATATAAGATATGCTTCCCGCGCGGTGCTTGATTGTTTGCTTTTCTTGGTCTCTCACCCTCTCTGACGTTCTCTGCGCCTGACAGAGGGGCTGTTTGCACTGAGGATACGGATGCTCCTCTACAAAATGACGCTTTATCGCGGTGCTTCTGTATACTTAAAAGCACGTATTGATTTTTTGATTGTTTGCTTTTCTCTCTCTCTCTCTCTCTCTCTGAAATTCTCTGCTCCTTTGAAGATAAGATATGTTTGCATTCTTTTAATTGTGAGAAAGAACTGCCATCTCTGTCTTGTCATGGAGCTCAGTTTAAACATTTGACTAAAGGGTGTTATTTCATGTCTAGAGGGCTCTAATAATGTTAACAGTGTGAGAGAGTTTATAAGGGCTTAAAATATATAAAAATAACCATACAAACATATGTCTTCTCTTTTGTGGATTTTCACCAATCGCGGGGGTGTTAAAGTAAGTAAGTCTCCTACGTTTCCAGGGCTGTTTATTTTAGATTCCAATAAGGATAAGTTTTATGAAAATAACGGTTTTGACAAAAGCAATACTCATAACAGTCCCCATTCATTACGTGCTTCACTAACAGAGTAGGACAACCATCTGCAGCAATACAGCAAGTTTAATAAGATTCTGTGGTAAAGAAATAAAATCACAAATTGTTCTACTAATCTGAAAAATGAGCAAAGGCGTAATGCACAAAAATTGCTTTTACTTTGTTTTTCTGTTGAAGTTCTAATATTTACAGTAAACTGATCAGTGAAGAAGCTAGCCTAAATATTTCAAACATCAGGATTATTTTAAGTGCTTTTCGGAACCAAGAATAAAAAAAAGCGTAAAAAATCGGATTCAACACAAGGATATTGTGCAGGACACGTGTGATAAAATTACTATAATCAGTACTCAGAGTGAAGATATTGATAGGCAGCCAGCACATAATAAACACCCCACCACTACTCCTAATGTTTTTGCAGCTTTCCTTTCAGACGGTTTTGATATTTTTCTGTCACTCAGCTCCACTGTTTGTCTCTTTTCTGTCATACAGTTGATGGCTCTTGAATGGCTTCTCGCAACTACAAATATTCTGATATAAAAAACAGCCATTAGGAAATAAGGGATAATAAAACTCAGGAGTAAAATGAAAATGATCATTTCATAATCAGTTAATGCTAAACAAGTTTGCTCACATACCTCTGTTTCAATGTAAATGTAATCTAACACTATGACTGTATTTAAAAGTGCAGACAGCCACACTACAGCAATGCTGAGCCTGGCAACAGTCAAAGTTATTTTTGAGCTGTAAAAGAAAGGATGGCAGACAGCAATGTAGCGATCAATGGATATTAAAAGCACATTATATACAACAACTAAGCTAAAATAATTAGCAAGTCCCTGATACAAATAACAATAAATAACTCCAAAGTACCAGCAAGTTTCAATTTGGAGAATCAAAGCGATGGGCATCACAAAGAAACTCACTAAGAGATCGGCCACATCAAGTGACAGGATCAGAAAGTTAGTCGGCGTGTGCAGCTGAACAAAATGAGAAATCGAAACAATGACAAGAAGATTTCCACAGACTGTCGATGAAAGTAACAGAAATGTAAAAATATACTAAAGTCCATAAACTTCAGTTTCAAAAATCAGTTTACTGTGAGGAAAGCAGCGACTATCCTTCAGCTGTTTAAACTCCATGTCTGCCACTTGCCTGATGCCGTCCTGCCTGCAGATGTTTTTACACCGAGGCCTGCTGACGTAATTCACATGAGGCGTCTCTCTGCACTGCTTGAGGATGTTTGTTTGTTGATTTCTGGTCTTATTGTCTAATGGGTTTGTCAGATCGCAGATGACTTCTTGTTATTGTGTTCGTCAGGAGCCGCTCAGGGCAGCACTGGTTTCTCTTCACAGCTCCTCACCCTTGGATCTGAACTCTGGTCCTGTTGCTGGCCATCTGCAGTTTGCTTGTTGTCCTCATCTCTGATGGTTTTGTTTTTTTGTTTGTGGGCACTTTCGTGGGCATTCTTACAACATAATAAAGAGTAACCAATGAGTTGTGCCCAAGTGGTGGTCTGAAACTCCATCCCATTCTGTGCCCAGCGCTGCTCAGAGACCCTCTGACACTTGTGAGCTAAACCGGCATGGACCACCCTGTTCTCACGAGAGGCCCAAGCAGACATTCCAGCAGAACAAACACATAGACATATAGGTATAGGTCAGCTGAAAGATGGACAACAAAGTTCAGAGAAATCTTAGCGTGCCAACCGGGTCACATAAATAAATAAAAGAAGCTGATGGTGGTCCATCTTCCAATCACAAGTAAAAGCGTCCTTGGCTCTGCTACTGAAGGGTCTGTGCACTGGCACTCTGGTACTCTGTCCTAACCAGGGTCCATACGGGAAGACAGCTTGGGTTTTGTGGTCATCTGACTGGAAGGGGCGGAGTCAGCTGCCCTATCTGAGCATCTTCTCAGTGCTGAGGAGAGAAAAAGAGAAGACACCATTAGTGACGGCGCCACCTGTCGACCTGGCAGAGTACTGCTTACCCTTGATGAGCCCTGATAGTGGCCTTTGGACATGCATGCGTGACAACATATATAAATATATAATATATACATAAATGAATAGTTGTGTTTTTCAGTGGAGTGTGAAGCTGCTGGGGCCTCACATTAAATTACTAACAGTATTCCCCGCGTTGCTCTCTGTCAGTCTGACGTTGTGTCGATTGCTCTTTGTCTGATTTACTGGACGTCTTTCTCTTCATAAAAAGTCAAACACTCAACACGCACTTCTCTCTGGCAGTGGCAGGTAAATTCTCAGAATTCAAATACAGCAACGCTAACTGATATGCTGTTCAATTTAGAAGACTTTTGCTTTATAACACCAACGACATTTTTATTTCTGTGGCACATTTTCCTGCAAGGAATGTAACTCAAAGTGCTTTACAGAATATAAAAGAAAAGAGAGAGCAAAAAACAAAGCAGCACATTAGAAATGGATAGTTATACTGTATATAACTAAATAACTAAAAGGTCAAAAATCATTGACAAAGAATCAATATGGGCTTACATAACTCACATACACAGGCAGCAGAATCACAAGGTACATTTTTTAGGTCCGAATGTCCAGGGACAAAATGCTGGAGAAAAAAAATCAAACAAAATGTGCAGGGGTTCAAGAGAGGCCCCCTCTGCGCATAAAGAGGCTAAAGTCAGTCTTATTATGTTGGATCTTCATATTAGTCAACTTGAAGCAGTGGGTTTCAGTCCATCATCATAAGCAGCTGCACAGGACTTTGATCGGCTGGTGGTGTTGGCATCTTGAGCCGCCAGAGGGCTACCTGACCAGCAGCCAGTAGTCTGTGAGGCTGAGTGTCTGTCAGAAATGGCGGTGCGAGCACCTCATGGAACTGTCCTGTCTCCCTTCCTGCCCACCCTCCACACAATAGACTTTCAGGACAATCCCAGTGCCTGACATTTACAGAAGTTTTCAAATGACTCCTCCATTACAGGCTGCATTAATAATAGAGTACAGGAGGCTTGTGGAGAACTTCATCTTGTGATGCAGGGACAACAACCTGCAACTCAACATCAGCAAAACAAAAGAGCTGGTGGTGGACTACAGGCGTGCCAAGGAGTCTCCGAGACCCCATCACCATCCAGGGGAGGACATGGCTGTGCTCTCCTGGGGAAGCAACCTGAGCTCAATACCTGAACAAATGTATCAGGAAAGCCTGCGGCATCACATGCTATAATGAATGCTGTCGTGAAAAATCCCCACCAGGAGGCGCTCTCTTGAAGCACTTTTAGCCAGAGGCTCATTTCATCACGGTGTGCTAAGAAGCGCCTCGGGGGTCTTTCCTGACCACTGATATTAGGCATTTCAGTTCTTCAACTGGGGTGCCTTCTTGAAATATGCGAACAATACACGTTTGTTTATTTGTTTGTTTGTTTGTTTATTCGTTTGTTGGTTGGTTGGTTCGTTTATTTATTTTACATACTGATAGATTGCATGTATTATTTGTCCTCTGAGTCTGTATACTTTGTGAAAGATCAGCCTCGTCGACACAGACAGACACGGACTCCAAGTGTCCAAAACACACACACAGAGCCAAATCACCAGAATACAGCTCTGTCCTTTCTTCCTCCTTCCTTCATCCTCCTCCACTCCTCTCTTTTAAGCTCCATCTACCGCCACCTGACTCCGGCTCTCCGGATGGAGTGATGTGCTGCAGGTGCTCCGTGATGGTCTTCTGGCAGCACTTCCTGCTGTGGCAGAAGTGCTGTTGTCTTTGGCTCAGGAACCATCCCGGTGCCCCCTGGTGGAGGCCATGGACCCCCACAGAGCTGAGCTTCCCAGCTCCGTATCTGTGGTCCTGATGGAATCCAGGGGGGGTGCCCTCTTGTGTCCAGGGGAACAAGGGGCAAAGTCTCTGGTCGTCTGCCACACCTTGTTTTTATGTTTCTGCCGCTGTATGTATGTGGCATTAATAAACTGTATCTAATCTAAACTAATCTAAGGGAGACGGTGAAAAGCAGACATTAGTAATGATAGCACATCCATCAAGTACATGACATTGCAATGCATATATATAATATATTAGAAGTAGAACGGAAATAAATGAATTGTGAAAAGGTAAATTGAAAAACTGAGTTTTAATCGTTTTTTAAATTAATCAATGGTATTAGCCTGGCGTATCTCTATCAGTAAAGTGTTCCTAATATTTGGCTCCTAAATGCAAAAGGTGGCCTCACCACTTCTTTTATGCTTAGCTCTCGGTATAATTAGCAAACGAGTGTGCAGGACCAGAGTTACTCAGTTAGCACAAATTCAGTGCTAACATTTGCAGTGCACCATCTATTGGAATGTATTTCACAACTCAGGTAGCAAGAAAGTGCACTGCATTTGTCAATTCAACAGATGGTGCATCACAAACATTAGAACTAGTTTTACAAATCCCTTTACAAAGAAAACTAGAGGTGTGGGAATTCTCATACATAGAACAGTCTCATTTGTAGCATCAGATGTAGCATCTGGATCCTGAAGGGAGATATGTGATGGTCATGGGAGACTTATCTAACTGTAAAATGATTTTGATAAATGTTTATGCACCTAATGCCGATGATAAGGAATTTATAAAAAAATGTAGTTGCATCCATTCCCAATGTGAACACTCATAAAGTTATAATGGCTGGAGACTTTAATTGTGTTTTAAATCCACTTTTAGATAGGACTTCCTCCACAGGGGGATGGCATCTAACACTGCAAAGATAATTACAAAGTTTATAACTGATCACAACTTATCAGACCCTGGAGGTTTTAAACCCAAATTCAAGAACATATTCTTTCTACTCACCAGTACATCATTGCTACTCAAGAACTGATTATTTCTTTATAGATAATAATTTCCTGTCTACGATTAAATCTTGTAAGTATGATGATATTGTTATTTCCGACCACGCACCTCTGATCTTGGCGCTAAAGTAACTCTCTCACCTCACAGATGGCGTCTTAACCCCGCTTCTATTACCAGATGAGAATTGTACACATTTTATATCCAAACAAATCAGTTTCTTCTTGGAGACAAATACAACCTCAGAGATCTCTGCAGGGATACTCTGGGAAACTTAAAGGCCTTCTTAAGAGGACAGATTATCTCATATCTTTCCCACAGAAATAAATTAGAAACCAAGAAAGTAGCAGAGATAAAAATCGAAATTACTAGAATAGATGAAGAACATGCCAGACTACCAAGTGAGACTCTACATAGGAAAAGGCAGGCTCTACATTCAGAATTAAACCTCTTGACAACTAAAGAAACTGAACAACTAATTTATAAATCCAGACATCATTACTATGAACATGGAGAGAAAGCTAATAAGCTTTTAGCTCAACAAATTCACAAGCAAGAAGTGCAATGCAATCCCAGTAATCACCAACACGAATGGAGATAAAATCATGACCAAAAATATAATGCACACTTTAGAGACTACTATAAATCCTTATATACTACTGAGTTTAAAGAAGACAATACACAATCTAATGCATTTCTGGATACATTACAGATACCACAAATAGACACTTTTAGTGTGGAGGAACTCGATAAACCTCTGGCATTATCAGAATTACTAGATGCTATAAAGTCACTTCAAGGCAGGAAGGCAGAAGGCCCTAATGGCTACCCTGCGGAATTTTACAAGAAATTCTCCGCTCAGTTAGACACCTCCTATTTACAGAAGAAGAGACAAACAAATTCTACCTCAAACCTTTCGCCAAGCATTAATCACTGTCTTTCCAAAACAAAATAAAGACTTATTACAATGTGCATCATACAGACCAATTTCACTTCTGAATAATGACGTTAAAATACTCTCTAAAAATCATAGCTAGAAGGATGGAGAAAGTGCTCCTCAGTAATATCACAAGACCAAACTGGATTTATTAGGGTCGACACTTATCTTCAAATCTTCGACGCCTGTTTAATGTAATATACTCACCAACTAAATCAAACACCCCAGAAATATTATTATCATTGGATGCAGAAAAGCATTTGACATGATTGAATGGAAATACCTTTTACTACATTGGAGAAGTTTGGGTTTGGCCCGAACATTTGTGCATGGATTAAATTACTGTATACTAACCCAGAAGCTTCAGTTTGCATCAACAACATTTGCTCAGACTACTTTAAACTAGAACGTGGCACTAGACAAGGATGCCCCTTGTCACCGCTGCTATTTGCAATCGCTATTGAACCACTGGCAATACATTGTCGAAATACTGATCAGATAAAGGGGATTAGCGGAGAAGGACTGGAACAGAACATCTCTCTCTATGCAGATGACATGGTACTGTATATATCAGACCAAAATTCTGTGCCTGCAGTCTTAACAGCACTCACAGAATTTCAAAAGCTCTCTGGTCTCAGAATTAATCTGAATAAAAGTGTACTCTTTCCAGTGAATTCTCAAGCATATAATATTAGATTAGACACCCTTCCTTTTATCATTGCAGAACAGTTTAAATACCTCGGGGTAAACATCACAAGTAAACATAAAGCTCTTTATCAACAAAATTTGCCGTCTGCATGGAAAAAATTAAACAAGACTTGCATAGATGGTCAACCCTTCATCTCACACTAGCTGGAAGAATTAACACTGTTAAGATGAATATTCTTCCTAAGCTTTTTTTTCAAAACATTCCAATATACATTAATAAATCATTTTTAAGCAATTAGATTCAACAATAACCTCATTTATTTGGAACTCAAAACATCCATATCAAAGAGCGACCTTACAAAGACCTAAGGCAGAAGGCGGCATGGCTCTACCTAACTTCCAGTTTTATTACTGGGCAGAAAACATACAAGCTATACAAACCTGGACACAAATAGATGAACATACACAGGCTTGGTCCGCAATAGAAGTAAAATCCTGCTGTACTTCTTTGTATTCCCTGCTTTGTGCCCCAATTAATGCAAGTTATCGGCAATACACTAATAACCCAATTGTGCTTCACTCACTTAGAATATGAACCAATGTAGCATTTTAAGATGGAGAAGCTTCTTTCTGTGGCACCTCTGCATGAGAACCACCTCTTTCAACCTTCACAAACATATGCAGTTTTAATATCTGGAAAAATTTGGAATTAACTTGCTTAGAGATCTTTATATAGACAACGTCTTTGCATCCTATGAACAATTACATTCCAAATTTAACATTCCAGCTACACATTTCTTTCACTATCTTCAAATCAGGAACTTTGTTAAACAGAACCTTCCAGATTTTCCTCATCTTGCACCCCCTCCATGCTGGAAAAAATATTGCTCAATTTCAGGGACTTAGACACCATCTCTGCAATATATAAAATCATTTTACAATCCCTCCCTTTCAAAGATCCAAGAGGACACTGAGAAAAAGATCTCTCAATTAATATATCAAAAAAGGAGTGGAAAGTAGCAATGCAGAGAATTCACTCAAGCTCCATATGCGCAAAGCATACAATTATACAACTCAAAATTATATATCGAGCACATCTGTCTCGACTAAAACTCTCCAAAATGTTTCCAGGGCATGATCCAACCTGCGAACGCTGCAATCAAGTCCCAGCCTCACTGGGTCACATGTTCTGGGCCTGCACCAAATTAACATTATTCTGGACCAAAATTTTAATTACCTTCAGACAGTCTTGGACTCACAATCCCTCCTAACCCATTAACAGCTGTGTTTGGGGTTCTTCCAGATGGGTTTAAAGTGGAGAAGGACAAACAAACTGGGATTACATTCACTACACTTCTGGCACAGCAGACTTATTCTGATAAACTGGAAGAACCCAAACTCTCCTCTTTTAAGTCAGCAGGAAACTGATGTGTTATATTATTTGAGATTGGAAAAAATTAAATACTCAGTTAGAGGATCTGCACAGAACTTTTTCAAAACCTGGCAGGATCTGATCAGTAATATTTTAGAATAAGCTCTTAAAGCACCGAGGAAGCAATTTCTCCGCATTTCTTTTTCTTCTCCATTCTTCTCTATTGGCTTATCAAACTCATCAATTTAGGTTTGATTATAAGCTTTAAGTTTTACCCCATTGGCTTTGCTTGCTCTCTCAGGGGTGGGGGGCGACTTGTTCTCAATCCTATTTTTTGTAAAAATGTATCGATTTGTATGGAATGATTACAATAAAATTAATAAATTAATAAAAAAAGTTTCTGAATATTCTTTATCTCCTTAGTAATAATGCATGCATGTTGTGATTTGGTTTTTTATTCAATTTTTTTGTCGCCTTTTGTAATACCTTTTTCACAATATATGATTCTATTTAGATCATCAACAAACACAAAACTTAAATTTTATAACAATGTGAAAAAATAGAACATATTTATCATTTTCCTTGGATGCCATTTTATTTGACCCTGCATGCCCGTCATTTTGTGCACTTTTCTTGTCATAGTTGCTATGCTGCTGCTATGGGCGATACCCAGGGTCATGCTGCACAGGTTTGAAGGTCAGCTCCTTAAACGTCTTGGCAATCAAGGCTAAATAAAAACAGGGTGGTTGTGCGATTCTTGAAATAAAACTAATTTATTTTGGTTATTTCAGTCTTTGAGTTTTGTTCAGCACTCAATGACGGATCTGTTAGACTTTCGGCTTTGACTCACTTTGAGTTTTGAATTGCGTTTCATCTTCTGATCCTTTCTTCACTGTCTCAATCTCAATCCATGCATAACCAGACTTTATGAAACGTTTTATGCTTTTCTAAGACTTTTACTTTTCTTTGAACTACACTGTGAATAAACTTTGTGGAGAGCCACTATTTCAGACATCTGTCATACTATGTCCTCCTCAGAAGATGCTTACTTGTATGTTCGAGATAAAATCAGAATTAAAAACAGCCATGTGCAGTTCAGGGACGCTTGATTATACCACATTGGTGACTTTACAAGAGTTTGTGCTCTTCATTTCCTGGTCACTTCCATCCTAATTAATGCATTAGTGAACTGTTCTGTGTCATACTTGTCTTTATTGTTTTATTGGATTTTATTATTGTTACACAGGTGGTCTGTTAATACAAAATGCATGTAAAGTCCCCTTGTCTCTCATTGCTTCAATGAAGCCCCCTGTAGTGTCATTACTCACACATTTATTTTAATACAACACGTAATGCAATTCATTGTTGAGGACCACATTGTGAGCTGCAGGTCAGAAACCAACTCAGGATGGAAAGTCAGACCACCGCTGGACACGCACACATTCACAGAGGTCAGTTTAACAACGGTGGTCGCTTCAATGGGAGAGAAATGGGAGAAAACCTGTGAGGCCAATAAACAAACACGACACAGAAAGTGCAAAATCAAGTCACGATTAGAACCTGTGAATCTGTGAACATGAGGCAGCAGAGCTGGTGACATCCTAAAAATGTTAGCTTGGTTGGAAATTCAGAATTAGTGTTTCTCCTAGACGATGAATTGATGTTGTTTGTCCAAGGCTGGGTATTAAATGCAAGACAAAATGAAACCTCCACATCACTCAAAAGGATTATATTATATACTGTATAGTGTTTTCAATTTCATCTTTCACCATGCCTATGTTCTGCTTTCTCAGCTCCATTTATTAAAAGGTTTGGAAAGGCACAATTTTTTGCTCCATGTGGATGCCACAGGAACAGTCGTTAAGAAGCTCTAAGACTGCAGGGACATCTTGTGTTCTGTACTACAATACAATACAAGACAGTTTATTTTTGTATAGCCCAAAATCACACAGGAAGTGCCGCAATGGGCTTTAACAGGCCCTGCCTTTTGACAGCCCCCCAGCCTTGACTCTCTGAGAAGACAAGGAAAAACTCCCAAAAAAAAAAACCTTGTAGGGAAAAATGGAAGAAACCTCGGAAAGGCAGTTCAAAGAGAGACCCCTTTCCAGGTAGGTTGGGCGTGCAGTGGGTGTCAAAAGTAGGGGGTCAATACAATATACACAACAGAACAATTCCTTAAGACAGCATAATAATAAAATTTTTTTTAGAAGTACGGTATCACAGTAGATGATATGACATAATTAGGTTTGGATATTTTTAGAGTCCTGGAGACCTCATCCATCTAGCTGCCTCCCCATTTGGCCATGCCACGGCTGAAACGTTGCTCCGATGAAAGGACCCCTCTTTCCCATGATTCCTGTGATCCTCCATCAGGGATGACTTTACCACAGGCAGGCAAACAACTTGGCAGGTGGGCCGTGGCACCAATGGCCACATTTGGGTACCGAGAAAAGAAACAGAATAGGTGAGGGTTAGTATTCAAATATAATTATTCATGTTACTTATGTTTTAGTGCTAATGACTAACAACAGAGATGCAGTCTGTACAGTTAATCAGCAGCTCTAGTCAGGATATGCTAAACTGAAGTAGTGAGTCTTCAGCTGGGATTTAAAGGCTGAGACTGAAGGGGCATCTCTTATGGAAGCAGGAAGACCATTCCACAGTTTAGGGGCCCTGTAACTAAAAGCTCGACCTCCCACTGTTATTTTATTAATCCTGTGAATCCTAAGCAGACCGGCATCTTGAGATCTTAATGTGCGCTCAGGTTTGTAAGTCATGATAAGTTCAGACAAGTAAGCCAGACCTCGGCCATTTAATGCTTTATATGTTAAAAGGAGGATTTTGAAATCTGCCCTGAACTTAACTGGGAGCCAGTGTAAAGATTTAAGAACTGGGGTTATGTGTTCATATTTTCTTGTTCTTGTAATAATTCTTGCAGCGGCATTTTGGATGAACTGGAGGCTGTATGGAGAACAGTTTGAACAGCCAGTGAACACCGCATTGCAGTAGTCAATCCTACTAGAGATAAATGCATGAATTAATTTCTCACAATCCTGTTTATTTAGAAAGCGCCTTAATTTCCTAATATTTTTAAGATGGAAAAAACATGTTTTGGAAGACTTTGTAATATGCACTTTAAATGACATGCTAGAGTCAAAGATAACACCTAGATTGCGGGCTGATTCAGTTAAATTAATTGTGATTCCAACTGAGTTAAATGACGACAAAATATTGTTGTGATCAGCGTCATTCCCTCCAACAATTAACATCTCTGTTTTATCTGTATTTAAAGACAAGTAGTTCTCATTCATCCATTCCTTTAATTCACTAACACAACTAATTAAAGACAACATCGGAGAAACTTCATTTGATTTAAATGAAAGGTATAACTGGGTGTCATCTGCATACGAGTGAAAATTAACATTATGTTTCCTACTGAGAGATCCCAGTGGAAGCATGTAAAGTGAAAACAGTAAAGGTCCCAGTACTGAGCCCTGCGGGACACCATATTGAACTTCTGTGTATAATGATGGAGTCCTGTCTGCACATTTCTGTACATATTGGAATCGATTTGATAAATAAGAACTGAACCAAGCGAGCACGGGGCCTGTAAGCCCAACATCGTTTTCTAGCCTGTGCAGTAAAATAGAATGGTCAATGGTGTCAAACGCTGCACTTAAGTCCAACAACATAACTCTGCGCCCAAGTCAAGTCTACAACATCTGCAACCATTGCTGTGGCACAAATGCTGTCATCCATGTAGAGCACATCAACAACAGAGCACTTGACTTGGTCAGGACTTTCTTTATGCCTTCAAACAGCCCCTGTGCCCACAAAACATTGAAAGTGATTTCTACTGGGCAGTCATCCATGCCTCCCTAATGGCTCGTTGCCACTGCAGTGCTGCTGAGTATTTACACAAATGCTGGCGTGCTTGTGTGTGAGATGAAACCTGCTCTTTCACAGTTGCTCACTTTTGTGTTGGACAGCACTGACCAATCAGCTCTGGCATGCTGACAAATTGCACTAGGAATCGACTTTAGCTGGTTGTGGCATTCAATGAATGTATGTCACCGAATATACTCGGCTCCGGCATGCTGGCAAATTGCTTTGGGAACCAACTACAGCTGGTTCTGGTGGTTTAAGAGTTCAAAGATACAATGAAGAGCTTTTCTGCTGCCTGATTACTGATTTGTCCTGTTAGAGGACGTTTCTTTCCTTAATAAGATGTTACATTTCGACCACAGCACCCATTGAATCATCATAGAGTGACTAGGACAGCATGCAGGCTTGGGCAGATTTGTGGCAGATGAAGTTTAATATAAAGTATTACATGTAAGAAAAAAATTACACAATGGGTGGTCTGGAAATCAAGAGTCCTTATGTGAAGGATTTAGGAGTCATTATTTGACTCTGGCGCCGCCACCGCCGCCATGAGTGCCAGCCTTTCCAGCAGCTCCGTGAAAGTCAATTTCCCCTTGGGATTAATAAAGTATCTATCTATCTATCTATTATATAGTGCCTTTCACTCTATCTATCTATCTAGTGGACTCTATGCTATGCATTTCCAGTCATTGATCAGAAGCCATTGAGAAGGTTAACAGAATGTCAGGTTATATAGCGCCTTGATGTGTGGAGTACAAGTCACAGGAGGTGACGCTCATCTTTATAATGCACTGAATCCTTAGGGACAAATTGAGCAGGTGACAGGGGACACTACAAAGTTGGCCAGCATGGCCCTTGAGAATTTGAGGACTGACACCACAGCTTTTCCTGTGTGTAGCTTCCTCAGTTGTCCTCTTACTCGGTCTTCAGTTATGGACGGTCCACACTGATGGTCAGAGGTGGACTTTGTCTTGTTTTCACAAATTGCGAAAAAAATGAAATGATGGCAAGACTTTCTTTTTAAGTATGCAGGGCAACTTTATTTATCACAGCTCTTACATCCGTGGCATCTGTGTTCCATATTAACTCTAAAACAAAAACCATCAGGGTCCCTTTTTCTGGTGCTTTCCTTATGACATAGGTGCCTAAACAATGCCTGATAATAATAATAATAATAATACATTTCAATGACATATCTTAAAACAAAACTACACATATATGTATTAATATTTTGTTGTCACGTAAATATTACATCCCCTTCCTTAAAATAATGATAGAACACAATCAACGTAACATTGTCCTATGACTTCAGCATATATTATCGAATACTGCAGCCTACAAATGTCAATGTTTTAATAATTGCCTCTCAATATAAATAACAATACAAAGGAACATGTGGCAATGCAAAACAGAATCTCGATATCTTATGAACAAATACTCATATATAATGTCAAAGACATTCTAAAAAACACAAGAAGATTTTCATTTTTTAAATATGGCAGCAATCCACCTATACCCTTTACAATTCGCAGATCTAGGACTGTTCGTGGTTTGACTTCTCGTCCAGACCTGGTGCGATATGACACTAAATGTGATCCTGAACTAGGCAATGATTCAGTGGTGTAAGTATCAGGTAACGGTGGTGTGTTTTCAGGTGTGCAAGCTTCAGGTGAGACTGGTGTGTTTACCTGTGTGGATTGTAATTGTGTGTCAGACTGTTCATCTGGTCCTGTGTCTGCAATGTTGACGCCGTTATTTGAACTAAACTTTTCTTTAGTACTCCGGATGTGCCTGTGGTTATGGCGATACACCTGTCCATCTGAAGTGTAGGGGACATATGATCGATCATTTCCAGCTGGTTGGATGACAACCTCTGATTTCCAATGTCCCTGTTCTTGGAGTCTGACAGTTGCTCCAGCATCGAGTGGTGACAGTGGCTTGGATGATCTGTTGTAGTAAACCTTTTGCTGATGTTGTCTTTGGCTCCTTTACATGAATTCTTCCTTATGGCTAACAACTTACGTTTGTAATTGCTTGCTTGTTGTTGGCAGAATTGAGCGAAGTCGTCAACTCATCAACAACTGTGCAGGGGACTTAAAATTGTCCACTGGTGTGTTACGATATTCAGGCAGACTGAGATATGAGTCTTTTCCCATCTGCATAAGTTTTGTCCATAAGTGCTTTGGCTGTCTGCACAGTCCTTTCAGCAAGACCATTACTCTGTGGGTAGTGTGGACTTGAGGTGATGTGTGTGAATTCCCACGACTTGGCAAATGATTTGAAGTCCTTTGATGTGTAATGGGGTCCACTGTCTGATATGAATGTCTCTGCAATGCCATGTCTAGCAAAGGCTGCTTTGAGTTTGTGTATCACAGTTGCTGACGTGGTGGTGTGAAGTTTGTCTAATTCAAAGTATCTGCTATAGTAGTCAACAGTTACGAGGGAGTTTCCACTGCTCCATGTCATTATGTCTGTACCTACAACTTTCCATGGCCTGTCTGGGATGCGGTGAGGTATCATGGGTTCTTTGGTGTTCCATGGATGACGTTCCAGACAGATTTGACACTTTGCTACAATTGCCTCTATTTGCTTTGACATTCGGCCAGAACATGACATCATGACTTGCTTGAATCTTCATTAGCATTTGCTCTCTGAGACTTGCAGGAATGACCATTTTTTCTCCCTTAAAGACAATTCCATTGATTTCAGACAACTCATCTCGGTGATTCTAGAACTGCAAGATGCTCTGGGGGGCACTTTCTCCTCTCCTCAGGCCATCCATTGTGAATGGCTGTTCTCAGAGCACTAAGATGTTCATCTTTCTCAGTTTCAACTTGAATCTCCTTTAATCTGGTATCACTCACTGGTAAGCTACTAAATACTGTGTGGACGTGCACATCCATCCCTTCACTGAGGCTGCTGTCATGGGAGGTAACAGGAATGTCTTTTCCTGGTCAGTGAACAATGTGGAAGTCATATCCTTGCAGTTGAAGGATCATTCTCTGCAGCCTTGGTGGAGCTACGGCTAATGGCTTTCTTAAGATTGACTCCAACGGCTTATGGTTTGACTCCACACAAACTCGACGACCATATGCATGTTGGTGAAACCCAAAGAGAATTGCATATGTTTTTTTTTAAACCTGGGGCCTAATTGATCTCACTGTCTGTGAGTGACTTGGAAGCACAGCTGATGGGTCTGCCTTCTTGTAACAGTACAGCACCAAGCCCATATTTGGATGCATCTACTGGCAAGTAGAGGTCTTTTTCAGGGTTGAAATAGGAAAGAGCTGGTCCTGGTTCTCTAGTGATAATGTCTTTCATTTTCTGAAATGCTGCATCATGCTGCTGATCCCATAAACACTCGCTTGACTGCTTCAAGAGATGACGCATTGGTGCACTGACTTCAGACAGATTAGGTGCAAACTTGTAATGTGCCATGCCTAGCACCATCTCCAGTTCTACCCGATTCTTTGGTGGCTTCATCATCTTGATAGCAGAGATTCTCACTGGGTCTGGTTTGATGCCATCAGCAGAGAGGCGATGAACAAAGCAGCTGACCTCAGTGGCTCCAACGGTAAGTTTCTCAGCATTAAGACGGACTTCTTTCTCCCATGAACGTTGTAGCATGGCACAGAGGTTCTGGTCATGCTCTTCACGGGATGCGCCATAGATGAGGATGTCATCGACGATGGCAACCACTCCATTGAGGCCTTGATATGTCTCATCTATTTTCCTCTGAAATTCAACCTGGGCAGAGATAAAGCCAAACGGTAAGCGCAGGAAACGATCGCGTCCAAATGGGGTGTTAAATGTTGTCAGCAGAGAAGATTCTTCCATGAGCTTTATAGCCCAATATCCCGAACGGGCATCTACTACGCTAAAGTAGCGTGCTCCTCTCAGCTGTCGCGTGGTGTCTTCTAGGGTTGGCAGAGGGCAGTAGGGCCATTTAATAGCCTTGTTCAAGTCTCTTGGGCCAAGCCAAACTCTGAACTCGCCTATTCTTGGTTTTTCAACGACCACCAATGCATTCAGCCATGCAGTTGGTTCTGTCACCTTCTAACCTATTTTCTCCATATTCAGCAGCTCTTCCTTTAGTCGACTTCACAAGGCAAGGGGAATCCTTCTTGGTGGGGACTCGTCTTTGCATTTTAGCGGGCCAGAAAACATCAGCTCCACGTGCTGTCTGAACGTTTTCCATTCTCCCGACAGGTTAAGAGAATCCCAGTCAATTCGTGGAGAGGGAACTCCAGCAAAATCCACGACTGTCCTCTATTCTGACACCATGTCTTGTTTTCACAAATTGTGAAAAATGAAATGATGGCGAGACTTTATTTTTAAGTATGCAGGGAAACTTTACTTATCACAGCTCTTACATCCACATCACCCGTGCTCCATATTAACTCTAAAACAAAAACCATTGAGGTCCCTTTTTCTGGTTCTTGCATTATGACATACAGTAGGTGCCTAAACAATGCCTGACAATAATAATACATTTCAATGACATATCTTAAAACTGCATTTATATGTAATAATATTTTGTTGACACATAAATATTACAGACTTGTCACTAGCCATTCTGTTTAATGTGGTAGGACTTGCTGATGTAGTAGAGATTGTGTGCAGAGACTGGGCATTGGAAGAAGATGGACGTGGACAGGTAAATCATTTAAAAATGGTTCAGAGTGTTAGCTTTGTTCACATCTCCTCGTAGCACTTGAGCCCAGTAGTGACGCCCGGTCCATTCCAGACATCCCTCATGTTACTCTGAGAGAGGTTGTTTTCTGTTTTAGCTTCATGAACTTCCTTTCCTCCACTCAACGTTTTCTTTAGCATACACTGTACAGCCTCTCACTGGATGTGAATTCTCTTCTCTTTTTCTCATCCAGTAGACCTTTTAGCTCCTTAGTAGACCAGGGCTTATTGTTTCGAAAGCAACACACTGACTTTGTGAGTACCACAACAGAGAAGTTCATATAGTCTGAGCTGCAGTGAATGAGTCCCTCAGTATTGTCTTCATGTGACTCATACATCATTTCCCAGTCGGTCATTTGGAAGCAGTCATTCAGAGCCATCTCAGCCTCCACGCTCCACTTCTTCACTATTGTGGTGTAGCTGGGAATAAGATGAGTCAGGTTGTGGCCAGGTGTGCCTAAAGGAGCAACAGATTATACTTAAAGGCATCTTTAACTCTCTAAAACGTAGAATGCAATTAATGGCATCTTGAGTACAGCAAGTCCAACTGCATTTCCTCGAGTGGAACTGGTCACAAACTGATAGAAATTTGTTGTCATTCCTTCCAAAGTCACACGGTTGAAATCACCACACATTATAACTGCAGGGTCAGAGTGAATCATCATTAAAGTGCTGGTGACAGAGCGAATCTTTGCTGTTGCTGAGTCCCCATTTGCAGAGGAAGGAGCATTAAGTTTAATAAAAATGATGTCTTTTTTCTACGGCACATTGGGTTTCTGTCTGCTCAATTAAAACGAAATCCGTCCAGCGTTAAAACATTGTCAGGTATATCAGGATTAAGCCAGCTCTCCATCAAGCACAAATGCCACTGTACTTGTATGATCCAAGACCCGCTAGAAGCGCAGATAGTTCATCCATCTTATTTTGACAGCGACTGAAGATTGCCCATTACAGTTTTTTCTTGTGGACCACTAGGGGGTGTTGTAGCACCCCAAGCCCCAGACACAACAGCATAGGCACATTTTCAGATTCCAATCAACGGATTTATTGTCCACAAACACCTTAATGTATTCCACAGCCCCAGCAATATGACTTTCTCCTTCTCCCCTCCACTTCGTCCCACTAGTCTCTCGACTATGACACCCTTTATAGTGGACTCAGGAGAACTTCTGATGCTATCACATTCCACCCCAGAAGCACGTCCAGATCAGGCAGAACATCCTCATGATAGGAGAGTCTGCCTCCAGCAGCTCCTCATAGCCGTAGCCAAGGACCCCAACAGGGCAGCCCACCCAAACTACAACTACTGCAGGGCCTTGCATGTGCCAAAATGGGATGCATGAAGAGGGATGTCACCATCCAGTGTAATAGGAATGAAGGTGTGCATGGTCCTGAAAAGCAGTCTCCCCCGTCCATCCATTATGATGGCCCCCTGACCAGGAAAGATGCCACTCACCAATCAGGTCAGGATGGCGGTTCACCCACATCCTTCTATTAAAAGGGCAGCCTGGTCAGGTAAGGAACCATCCATTCCAGCCTGAATGCCAGCCAACCCATACTCCCCGTTACACACTGTGATGGACATTTCTCTGTTTCTTTCTGCCGTTTTATGGTTATTATGAAGATTATTAGTGTGTGTTTGGCAATTTTTTCTGCTATTTTCTGTAATGCTGGCTCTCTATTCTAGAATCTTAATTGTTGCAATTAGACATTGAAAGCAATCAAGCACATAAAACATGAAGGTGATGCTGGGCCAAAAAACAAAGTCTTTACAGAAATGCAAAATAAAACGACAATCACAGTGAGCATTGCAGTCGGCATGTTTTTAAATTCCTTTTTACTTCTTATGTGTTTGATTTTTTTTATTGGTTATATGCTCCATTTTCTCTACAATAGAAAATATATAACTGAACAGCTGTTTCTGTTTCATTTTGCATTTAATCCTCTCATCTATTAACAATCCCCCCCAGTTTAAAAGGCATTCAGATTAATGGTGACATGTCAGATATTCAAGTCTGATTATTCCTTAAAAAATCTGTTTTGGCAAAACAGTTCATTTATGTTTTTTAATTCCATCCATTATCCAACCCTCTATATCCTAAGTACAGGGTCACAGGGGTCTGCTGGAGCCAATCCCAGCCAACACAGGGTGCAAGGCAGGAAACAAACCCCAGGCAGAGCGCCAGCCCACCGCAGGGCTGTTTTTTAATTTGTCTTGTTTAATTCTGATAGTTGCAAATCTACAGAAGATTCATTTTAGAGACTCCAAAGAGTACTGAGAGAAACGATTTGAAATTTGGTCCACATCAGTCAAAAGGTAAAGGCAGATTTGTATATAAAGATGTGTAGAATTTAAAAGAATTGTCACTGAGTAAGATACAAACCTTCCATCCATCCATCTTCTAACCCGCTGAATCCTAATACAGGGTCACGGGGGTCTGCTGGAGCCAAACCCAGCCAACACAGGGCACAAGGCAGGAACCAATCCTGAGCAGGGTGCCAACACACCGCAGAAGATACAAACCTGATCATTAAAATTAAACAAATTAAGTAATTTATTTTTTTTTTCCTTAAACTGACACTTGATCCTAAAAAAACATTTGACATTTGTTTAGCCATCAGGACAGGCCAAGTGAGACCCTCGAGGTTACACAGAGGGTCTGTGGAGGGAGCTGACCTGGAAACCTTGGTCACTAGACTGCCATCCCCGTATTTATTTAAATAATAACAAAATGCCGCTCTTCATTTTAACTTATATAATGTTGCTGACGGACAGAGGCTTATATGTGTTTATGTGTGTGTGTTTTTATTTATTTCAAAAAGAGTAAAGAATATGCGCAATGAACAATGCATGTCATAAACCAAATATTTTTAAAAAATAGATTATATTTGGGACATAAAGAAGTTACTGAGATCTGAAGCCTGCAGCTCCTTCAGTAAGTCGACCTGAGAGACTCAAACCCTCAGGCCCAGAGCAGCAGGAGCTGGAAGCGGCTAATGAGCGCCGGGCTGACACCTTTAAACGGCTCCACCGTCACCTCTAATTGACACGACTCTCTGGGCGCCGAAGCACAAACGGAGTCTCCGGCTTTTCTTAGCAGTAAAAATCATCTTTAGAGCAGTTCAGCCTTTGGAGGTCCTCCAGAGCCCACCTGTCACAAGCAGAAGGTGCCACACTTGGGGTCTCGCTTGTCAGCTGCTAATTACGGCCTGCAGTCTCCGTGCTGTAGAAGCCTTTCTTCTGCTTGTAATTTAAGAATTTATTCTTTTAGTCTTTCTGTTGGCTTTCTGGGGTGGGGGATGGAATTTAGGCTTATCTGTTTAAAACATTTTAAGTCATAAATTCAATAGAGTTTGAAGTTATATGCACAGATAATGCAATATTGGACAGGGTTTTGCTTTGCATTTTAAAAATAATGAAATGTATAATGATGAAGCTTGAAAACTGCTCAACGGTGATAAAAGAAAGCTGGTCATGCTATTTGAAAAAAAAAGTATCCCAGCTTTAAAAAATCTATGAAGTGGAAGACAAAACATAATTTACACAAGCTTAATAAAATAACCTAATATGATCACAAATACAAACTAACATTTTATTATTTTTATAAAAATAAACTAACCATGCAGGTCCATTTTATCAACTCGTCATCTTCTTAAAACCCTTTAGTGACCCTGACATGAAACCGTACGTGTAGATGTTCTCCCCCTAAGTCTGAGGGGGTGCTAAAAATACGCCAGGCCAGAATAAAGTGCATGGAGCAGGAGAATAACCTGCAGCACACAGGACTTGCTCCTGAGGAGACGCAGGACAAGCCCGAGCAGAAAGCACCCCACAAAGCCCAGACCCTTCCAATACCTGTAGAGTAGTCCTGCAGAAGCAGACCAAGTGGCCCCAGCCAACAACAACATCTCACTGTGGACGGGAATGATGCATGTGAGTTTATTGAGATGACCGTCAAGGGAGAGGTGGGTCTCTGGCTTGAGGCCACGAGGTTTGGCCACATTGAAAGGGGAACGTGTAGCCAACACAATGAATCATCTGGCCACCAAAATACACCAGCTGCAGAAAGAACTTCAAACCCTGAAACAAGAGCAGAAGGTAGCTGGCGAAGAGGAACACAAAGCCCTTGCTGAGCTCCGCACCATTCAAAGGAAGAAGCTTATGAATTTGTGCAGGACAGAGTGGTATTAGAGACGGGGAGAAAGAGTGAGGTAGCGCACTGCTTTCATTTCCAACTCTTTCGCTTTCACCAAAAAGCTACTGGAGGAAAAGTGTAGTGGAAGCCTCAGGTGCTCAGTGCTGGAGAAGAACACCTTTCTGCACACTGTACTCTACTCTAAGTGACTCAGAGAGAGACCGGGGGCCTCATGCATAACGCCGTGTGTAAAATTCACACTAAAACATGGTGTAATGACAAAAGCGGAAATTTGCGTAGACACAAAAAAATCCAGATGCATAAATTTATGCGTAAGCCAACTTCCATGTTCTTCTGCTACATAAATCCTGGTCAGCGTGAAAAGTAACACACGTGCACGTGCCTGATGCTCTAAATACTCCAAATACCCAATCACCACACAATCAGCTAAACGTAATAGATGTTAAGCCATCTGTAAGCTTAGAACGTAAGACATAAGACATAAATCGTTTGCAACGAGTGCAGAATGCAGCTGCTAGAATCCTAACTAGGAAAAGAAAATCCAAACACATTTCTCCAGTTTTGATGTCACTACACTGGTTACCTGTGTCATTCAGGATTGACTTTAAAATTCTGCTTATGGTTTATAAAGCCTTAAATAATCTCGCCCCATCTTATATATCAGAATGTCTGACACGTTATATTCCAAATCGTAACCTCAGATCCTCAAATGAGTGTCTCCTTAGAATTCCAAGAGCAAAACGTAAAAAAAAGTGGTGAGGCGGGCAGGCGGCCTTCTGCTGCTATGCACCTCAAATCTGGAATAGCCTGCCAATAGCAATTCGCCAGGCTGATACAGTAGAGCAGTTTAAAACACTGCTGAAAACACATTACTGTAACATGGCCTTTTTATAACTTCACTTTAACTTAATTTAACTTAATCCTGATACTCTGTATGTTCAATTCATCATAATAACTATTCATGGTGGCTCTAAAATCTGTACTGACCCCAACTCTCTCTTCTGTTTCTTTTTCCTGCGCCACCACCACCTAATCAAAGCATCCTGATGCTCCAACAATGATGGATAAATTAAAAGCCAGAAGTCTACGTGACCATCATCATCATCAAGTCCTTCCGTGAGAACCCTAAATCCAAAGAGGACTGTTTGACTTATGTTAGGTAGAATGCCCAGAGGGGACTGGTCAGGGGGCCTCATGGTCTGGAATCCCTACAGATTTTATTTTTTTCTCCAGCCGTTTTTTTTTTTGTTTTTTCTGTCCACCTTGACCATTGGACCTTACTCTTATCCTTCTATATAAAAGCGGTCGGGATTGTCCTTCCATCCCGTGAGTGCTACGCAGGCGTGGAGTTTCACACACGCCCTGTCCATTTTGCAATGCATGATGGGATTTGTAGTTTCTTTTTTCCAGGTAAAAGATGAATTTCTACTCCAGACTGTGCGATATCTTCTTCTTCTTTCTTACTATATAAAAGCAGTCAGGATTGTCCTTCCGTCCCATGAGTGGAAAGCGTAGCGGTATTCCGTTTATCACAGACTTACTACTTGCAGCTTTCGGTACGAAGCAACATGATGTGAGCAGAGTTCTGGTGCTCCCATCGTTCCCTTGCTTTTGTGCGCGATGCGCTGGAAAAATAGACAAAATGATGTCTCTGGAAATAATTAATATTGATGGAGTACAAATGCCTCACCGCATAGTAAATATCAGGGGGGTTCAAAAGGGCGACCTTAATATAGAAAAGAAGTTTAAATTTCATCACAAAAATAACAGAAACTACGAATATTAAAGTAATACTGCTCAAATGCAATATAACCAAATTAATGAGTTTATATAAAATATCGAATTGATCTACATATTGAATTGCCTTAAGAAGTGGTCAACTTAAAAGGCGAGTCAGCCTAGTTCTATGTTAATTAATGTTGACTTATTTTATTTTCTTACTGTGTCTTTTATTTTTCAATTCTTCATTATGTAAAACACTTTGAGCTACTTTTTGTATGAAAATGTGCTATAGAAATAAATGTTGTTGTTGTTGTAGAATGACGATTCTTCAAAACTTTTAAGGAACATTGAAATATCTTTGTAGTACATATTTAATTATTCTATCCTTCACGCCAGTCCCACTGAAGCGTTCAGTGTGAGTCAGGAACAATCCGTGAATGAAGCGCCAGATCCTTGCTAGCGTAGCGACACCGTGTCCTTTAATTATTAACAATATACTGTAGATTATTTAAAAAAAGTTAAAGGGTATGACAGGGTATGAGCTACCGTGGAAAAGTGCGTGGCTTTATGCTAAGTTTACGTTTTACACATCGCGATTTGAATGTGTAAACGTTCTTACACAACATTATTGTGCGTACACACCATTTATACATGAGGCCCCTGATGACCCCAGGGGTGTCCCAACACAGCCAAGAGATGTATCTTCTATCTTATTTAGAGACCCTGTGTTAAAGATCAGCGAAGAGAAGGGATCTGAAACTCCGAATGTTTGGTTCAAGTGCTTTTAACATTTGATCAAGTGAAAAAACCACGCCAGACTCAGCCAAAAGGGTGCACTGCGCTTTGTTTTGTTTCAGTCTTGATCATTTGGTCATCAATATATTGGACTTTGGTTAACTGTAAGGGGATGAGACAGGTTTGCTCTTTCATATTAATGAAAAATATTACAGTGTATTTGATATTTATTTATGTAATTTATTGTGGTTTGTCTGAGTACAACAATGAAATGTTTACTTGTAAGATACAATACATACACATGCTCTTCAGCCTTTTTACAATCACCACAGTTGAGGGAAAATGTAATAATAATACATTTTATTATATTGCACTTTATATTTTCTCAATCTCAAAAGTGCTACAGAGTAAAAATAAAAATAATAAAACAAGAAAATCTATTTATAAACAAAATATCTTTCTAAAAAGATATAATGTAATAATAATGTAAATGTAATAATAATAATAATAATAATAATACAGTTTATTTATTGGGAGCCGTTCTAAACATTCAAGGTCACCTTACAACAATACATTATAAATAGGAACAGATGAAAATAAAATCAACAGCAATACAGAAAGCAAGAAATAGCAAACTTACAACAAATTCATTGACAAATAATAGAATCATATTTGATATGCCAATTTGAAGAGGTGTGTTTTAAGAATTGTGTTACTGAGTTGTGAAGCACTGTAATTGAAAGCTCCGGCTCCCATAGAACAAAAATTGAATACGTGGCACAGAAAGTAAAGAGGCAGATGAGGATCTGAGAGTGCAGCAAGGGGTATACGTCTGTAAAAGATCACTAAGATAGGAGGAGTAAGACTGTGGAGAGCTTTAAATGTTAAGCGCAGTCCTTTATATTGTATACCAAAGTAAACAGGGAGCCAAGAATCGGTGTAATATGTTCAGTGGACTTAGAACAAGTGATGACCCTAGCAGCAGAATTTTGTAGAGCTTGCAAACTATGGATATGTTTAGGGATTAGGGATGCCAGACAAAATGGCATTACAGTACTCTATATGT
Source organism: Polypterus senegalus (assembly GCF_016835505.1). NCBI lineage: Eukaryota > Metazoa > Chordata > Cladistia > Polypteriformes > Polypteridae > Polypterus > Polypterus senegalus. The sequence goes on along the minus strand of NC_053154.1, from coordinate 440,598 downwards.
GAGTTAACCAAGGCATTAACCAAAACATCACTTCTATATTTTGTCACAACTGGACAAAGACTAGAAATATTTCAAAGATATAAGATTTCAAAGTCCTAGAACCATTATTTACATGAGATAAAAAAGAAAGTGTACTATCCAGAATGTCACCCAGGGCCTCACGTATAATGCTGTGTGTAGAGTTCACACTAAAACACTGTGTATGGACAAAACTGGAAATGTGCGTATGCACAAAAAAATCCAGATGCATAAAACTATGCGTACACCAAGTTCCACACACTTCCTCTTCATAAATCCCAATGAACATGAAATTTAATGCATGTACACACACCTACAGCCCCACCCTGACTCCTCCCAGAATTTTATATATTTGAATATGCAAATCAATATAAATATCCGCTTCTGTTCAGTGTTTTATTAAAAGTCAAAGGCAAAAGCACACAGATTAGAACTTCAGTGAATGCAAAGTGCAGGCAAGGAAAAATGTACAATTAGTTGGCTTAAACAGTAGTATAAGAAACAAAAGTGTGGCAGAGACACTCGAACGTTTAAGTTCAGAAAGTCACACAGTGCCCAAAATTAAATGAAAGTGGTCAGACATCAAAGTCCACATGAAAAGGCGATTCACAGCCCACCTTCTGTTTATTCTGTTTCAGACAATATTATAAAAGCAGACCCCCCAGGCAGTAATGGTGCTGCTGTGCCCAGCAAGTCTACGGGCACTGGCTGCACACACACCTCTGCCGCAGAAACCACTGGCCGACCATCTGGTTGTGTGCTGATGGACTGTCCTGGATTCACAAAATGCAATAGTGATCTAAGGAATATAAAGGCTGCATTATGTGATGTTAACTATAAATGAAATTAATTGGTTAAAAAATAAATGCTGTATCTGCTTACGTGTGTTTACATTCTGCTAATTACATTCAAACTAAGTTGTAACACTTTGCGATTTGGCTGATCAATTGGGGGCTCAGGGTCAGGTCCGTCATAGCGCATCTCTTCAGATACGAACAAGCCACGATTGTGTGTTACATTATGCAGCACACTACTTGCTGGCACAATGCGAAACACTTTCTGTGGACTATAGAGTAGCACATTATTAAAGTGAAAATGCTTTCTATTTAAAGTGTAGCATCGGTGCCAAGTGCCACAACAATTAATTCTTTGCTCTTTACATGGCTCTTTGAGGTGACTCCCTACTTTTAAAAGAACTGCTTGATGTAATGTCAGCTCATTCTTTTGGTGATTCATCCCTACCTAATATAACTTCCAGGGCCATTGCAATAGCAATGTGTGTGCAACTAATCGCTGCGATTAAATTTGGAAAACTAGACAATGCTTCGAATTGCACTTTGATGTTCCCAGTTCAACCACAATCTTATCTATCTGGATGACAAACGGGTAATACCATCCTATACAGCTGGCATGGCACGACTCAGAGATCTTTGTGAAATACCTGATCGCTCAGCTAGTTCACGTTGAAAAGCTCCTGTGGCTAAAACCCCAAGCATGGACAAAACTTGCAGAGGAGCAGGAGGAGCACAAGTCCACAAAGTCTGCCTTTGTAAAGTCGGCACCAGTTCAACTCATCGCTAAGATGATAGCTCTTGGAAATCAAAATCAACTTAGAAGCCAGTCGTCATCATCTATAAATATGCTTTCTTTTCTAAGTCTTCCATTTGCAATGTCTTCTAACAATGCTAAAGCAACCATGGGATTTGGAAGAGTTTGGCCATTCCATGCACCATTATATTGATAGAGAATGACTACAATCAATTGAATTAAATATGTAAATGATAATGCAATTAATTTCAGTGAATTTGATAAACCCCGCGTCACGTGATGTTGGGTGCCTAAAGTTTACAAAACCGTGTAGAAATGTGCGTACACAAGGTGAGGAGCTGCCGTGAAAATGTGTGCAGCTTTATGGCAAGTTCAGCTTTTATACACCTCGATGTCAGCATGGAAATGGGTGTATGTAACATTTTTGTGTGCACACACCATTTATACTTGAGGCCCCGGTGTTAATATTAATTGATTGCTACATTGCTGTTTGTAATCCATTCTTTTATACCTCAAAAATAACTGTGAATATCACAAAGATCAGTATTGTCGTGTTATGGCTTTTGTTACCCTTGTTACCCTATATTAAGAAAATTGTCATTTTAAATATACAGTATTTTAAATATAATTTTAAAAACATGTATTTAAATCACATACATTTTAGATTAGATTAGATTCGATTAGGTAAACTTTATTAATCCCAAGGGGAAATTCAGGTGTATACAAGAGCTGAAACACAAAAAACAAGGATACAGACTCACAGGACAAATAGTACACCCAAACAATTAATCAATCAATCAATCAATAAATACTTTTCTAAATGTATATTGTGCAGAAATTTCTAAATAAGTATAAAGAGTATTTCAGGACAAAGCATTTTTCATTATATTAGAAGAGCAAGTGGATCTGGCTGTGTGGTTCCTGGCCCAGGAGAGAGCATTGCCGTTGGTGTGGAGGGGTCCCTGTCAGTGGAGTACCTTATATTTGTAGGGTTGCAAGCTCAGAAACCCCTGTGTGATCTCGGGGTTCAATTTGCGATAGGGGGGCATGGTCCATCACCAAAATGATCTGTCTGCCCAGGATGTAATACAGGAGCTGCATGATTGCCCATGTAATGGTGAGGGCCTCCCACTCAATCACCCCGTATCTCATGTCCAGGTGTAATAATTTCTGGACTGAGATACATGATGGGGTGCTCGACTGTTAATCACTTGGCCCAAGGCTGGTGTCTGAGGTGTAAGTCTGGAGGAGGATAGATAGAGAGAAGTTAGGTGAAAGCACTACAGGATTCATGATAAGGGCCATCTTTAAGTCACAAAATGCAGCTTCTGCTGTGGGGTCCACATGACCGTGTTGGGTGCCTTCTTCACCGTCAGGTTTGTGAGAGGAATGACCCACTCTGAGAAGTGGGGAACACACCACCAGTAGTAGCCCACTAGTACAATACAATACACAATACAAGACAGTTTATTTTGGTATAGCCCAAAATCACACAGGAAGTGCCGCAATGGGCTTTAACAGGCCCTGCCGCTTGACAGCCCCTCAGCCTTGACTCTCTGAGAAGACAAAGAAAAATTCCCAAAAAAACCTTGTAGGGAAAAAATGGAAGAAACCTCGGGAAAGGCAGTTCAAAGAGAGACCCCTTTCCAGGTAGGTTGGGCGCAGTGGGTGTCAAAAGTGGGGTCAATACAATACAATATACAGAACAGAACAAATCCTTAATACAGCATAATAATACAAATTTTAGAAGTACGGTTTAACAGTAGATGATATGACATAATAGGTTTGGATATTTTTAGAGTCCTGGAGACCTCATCCATCAGCTGCCTCCCCATTTGGCCATGCCACGGCTGAAACGTTGCTCCAGCCATGAAAGGACCCTCTTTCCCATGATTCCTGTGATCCTCCATCAGGGATGACTTTACCATAGGCAGGCAAACAACTTGGCAGGTGGGCGTGGCACCAATGCCACATTTGAGTACCGAGAAAGAAACAGAATAGGTGAGGGTTAGTATTCAATTATAATTATCATGTTACTTATGTTTTAGTGCTAATGACTAACAACAGAGATGCAGTCTGTACAGTTAATCAGCAGCTCTAGTCAGGATATGCTAAACTGAAGTAGTGAGTCTTCAGCCGGGATTTAAAGGCTGAGACCAAGGGGGCATCTCTTATGGAAGCAGGAAGACCATTCCACAGTTTAGGGGCCCTGTAACTAAAAGCTCGACCTCCCACTGTTATTTTATTAATCCTTGGAATCCTAAGCAGACCGGCATCTTGAGATCTTAATGTGCCTCAGGTTTGTAAGTCATGATAAGTTCAGACAAGTAAGCGGACCTTGGCCATTTAATGCTTTATATGTTAAAAGGAGGATTTTGAAATCTGCCCTAAACTTAACTGGGAGCCAGTGTAAGATTTAAGAACTGGAGTTATGTGTTCATATTTTCTTGTTCTTGTAATAATTCTTGCAGCGCATTTTGGATTAACTGGAGGCTGTATAGAGAACAGTTTGAACAGCCAGTGGACACCGCATTGCAGTAGTCAATCCTACTAGAGATAAATGCATGAATTAATTTCTCACAATCCTGTTTATTTAGAAAGCGCCTTAATTTCCTAACATTTTTAAGATGGAAAAACATGTTTTGGAACTTTGTAATATGCTTTAAATGACATGCTAGAGTCAAATATAACTCCTAGATTGCGGGCTGATTCAGTAAAATTAATTGGGATTCCAACTGAGTTAAATATATTGCTGTGATCAGCGTCATTCCCTCCAACAATTAACATCTCTGTTTTATCTGTATTTAAAGACAAGTAGTTCTCATTCATCCATTCCTTTAATTCACTAACACAACTAATTAAAGACAACATCGGAGAAACTTCATTTGATTTAAATGAAAGGTATAACTGGGTGTCATCTGCATACAGTGAAAATTAACATTATGTTTCCTAATGAGAGATCCCAGTGGAAGCATGTAAAGTGAAAACAGTAAAGGTCCCAGTACTGAGCCCTGCGGACACCATATTGAACTTCTGTGTATAATGATGGAGTACTGTCTGCACATTTCTGTACATACTGGAATCGATTTGATAAATAAGAACTGAACCAAGAGCACGGGCCTGTAAGCCCAACATCGTTTTCTAGCCTGTGCAGTAAAATAGAATGGTCAATGGTGTCAAATGCTGCACTTAAGTCCAACAACATAATTACAGTGGAGTTTCCTTCATCAGAGGATATCAGAATGTCATTTACAACCCGTGTTAGTGCGTTTCTGTACTATGACCAGTGCGAAAGCCAGACTGGAATTTCTCAAATAAATTGTAATGCGTAAGGTGTGACTGAAGCTGACTGGCGACTACTTTTCTAGTATTTTAGAGAGAAATGGTAAATTTGAAATAGGCCTATAGTTATTTAGTATGTGTGGGTCTAGGTCTGACTTTTTAAGTAAAGGTTTAATGACTGACACTTTTAGTGCATCAGGTACGTGCCATGCAGTAATGAACTATTGATAACGGTTAGAATAGGCGCTGCAAGAACATCCATTGCACTTTTACTAGTTTTGTTGGCACTGGATCTAGGGAACAAGTAGTGGGCTTCATTTTAGTAATTAAAGTTAAGACTTCCTGGTGAGTTACAGGATTAAAATTACTAAAGTGCTGAATGCAATGTGCACAGGGTCTGCTAAGCTAGTATTTGGTTTGTACTGTGATGCTGAGATCTGGGATCTTATATTTTTAATTTTCTCATTGAAGAAGTTCATAAAGTCTGTACTGCTAATATCTGTTGGTATTTTGCACTGTTGATCTGAATTCCCATTTGTTAATTTAGCCACTGTTCTAACAGTACCCTAGGATTTTTATTATTGCTATCTATTAATGTAGAATAGTATTCTGAGCGAGCTTTAAAGAGGGCTTTTTTATATTTATTAACACTCTCTGTCCATGCAATTTGAAAGACATGTAGCTTTGTTGTTCTCCATCTGCGCTCCAGTTTTCGACACTCTAATTTAAGAGCTCAGTATTTTCATTAAACCAGGGAGAGTTTCTATGTGCTTTGATCACTTTTGTTTTAGGGGAGCCACTGTGTCCAGAGCATCTCTCAAGGTCACATTATAATGTGATGTTAGCTGATGTTAGCTGATCTAAATTGTTTTCCACGTTTACATTTGATGTTAACTGATCTAAATGGTTTTCCACAATTACACTCGACTTACTCAAGGTATCTATAAATTTTGAAGCAGAATTACAATCTAGATGTCGCACTGTCTTTGTTTTAATCTGTGAGTGCGTTGGCATGGGCAGAACTAAATCAAATGTAATTAAGAAGTGATCGGAAATAACTACATTTAATGGAGTAATATTTAAATTTTGAATTTCAACTTTGTAAGTTATAATTAAATCTAATGTGTGGTTATGATTATGAGTTGTACCTTTGACAATCTGACAAAATCCTACTGAATTTAACAAATAAGTAAAACATTTGCTAAAAGTGTCAGTTTCCACATCAATGTGTACATTAAAATCCCACATCAGAACTACGTGATTATAATTTATAGCCAAATCAGATAGAAGTTTGCTAAATTCAGTCATGAACAATGAATATGGCCCTGGTGGTCTGTAGACTAGCAGTATAATTGTGTTGGAATCTGTTTTAATATTTAAAATGAATGCCTCAAAGGATGTAAAGTTGCCTAAATTTTTAGGAGTGATTTGCATTTTGTTACAATGAATTATTCCAAGGCCTCCTCCTATCTATCATGTTACTTATGTTTTAGTGCTAATGACTAACAACAGAGATGCAGTCTGTACAGTTAATCAGCAGCTCTAGTCAGGGTGTGCTAAACTGAAGTAGTGAGTCTTCAGCCGGATTTAAAAGCTGAGACCGAGGGGGCATCTCTTATGGAAGCAGGCAGACCACTCCACAGTTTAGGGGCCCTGTAACTAAAAGCTCGACCTCCCACTGTTATTTTATTAATTATTGGAATCCTAAGCAGACCGGCATCTTGAGATCTTAATGTGCGCTCAGGTTTGTAAGTCATGATAAGTTCAGACAAGTAAGCTGGACCTCGGCCATTTAATGCTTTCTGTGTTAAAAGAAGGATAGTGTACTTGATAGTAGTATAAGTAGTATTCCCAAATGTATGAGTAGTAATGTTCACATTTTTGGTTACTTGTTTCATTCAGAATTAACTTTAAAATACTACTTATGGTTTATAAACTAAAAATAATGTCACTGTGTCCAATGCTTTGGAATGCTTGTCCCCCTACACTCCAAGTCTTAGCCTTTTATCTTTGAATGGATCTCAAAAAGTCAAGCTTAAAAGAAGTGGTGAGGAGGCCTTTTTCTGTTATGCACCTAAAATTCGGAATACTTTCCATTCACCATGCTGATACTGTGGTACATTAAAAAAAATGCTAAAAACGCATTATTTTGATTTGGCTTTCTTGTAGCTACATTTTAGTTGTTTTCCTAATAGACTATATGGGCATAGAATGGGATCCATAATCTTTACTAATCTCTGCCATTCTCTGTTGTCTTTTCTGGTTCTTTTGTTTTGGCAATCTGTGCCACCACCACCTCATCAAGGCACCATGCAGCCCCCTGTGATAACAGAATGAAGGTGGGTGGCCCAGCTGTCCACAAGATCAGCTTCATCAAATCCTATCATATGAAGCCTGAAAACCAAGAGAACTGATTTACGATCCTTTATGTTAAGTAATAATAAATAACCCTAACCCTAATCTGCCTCACCTTCCAGGGTGGAGAGTCTGGTGCGTGGGACAGTAAAGAGATTACTGCATGAGGACCTGAGAGAGCAAAAAAGAGTATATGGAACTAAGAGCTGAGTGAGGTGGAGGAGGCAAAGGTTATGTAGAGAAGCAGAATCTTGTGTTTGGTCTCCAATACAAATCGGAGTCCTGCCACGTGCAAAAGTTCGCTGACGGCACTGCTATGGTGGGCTGCATCAGGAGTGGGCAGGAGGAGGAGTATAGGAACCTAATCAAGGACTTTGTTAAATGGTACGACTCAAACCACCTACAACTGAACACCAGCAAAACCAAGGAGCTGGTGGTGGATTTTAGGAGGACCAGGCCCCTCATGGACCCCCTGATCATCAGAGGTGACTGTGCAGAGAGTGCAGACCTATAAATATCTGGGAGTGCAGCTGGATGATAAACTGGACTGGACTGTCAATACTGCTGCTCTGTGTAAGAGAGGACAGAGCCGACTATATTTCATTAGAAGGCTGGCATCCTTCAACATCTGCAATAAGATGCTGCAGATGTTCTACCAGACGGTTGTGGCGAGCGACCTCTTCTACACAGTGGTGTGCTGGGGAGGCAGCATAAAGAAGAGGGACGCCTCACGCCTGGACAAACTGGTGAGGAAGGCAAGCTCTATTGTAGGCACGGAGCTGAACAGTTTGACATCCATGGCCGAGCGACGGGCGCTGAGCAGGCTTCTGTCAATCATGGAGAATCCACTGCATCCACTGAACAGGATCATCTCCAGACAGAGGAGCAGCTTCAGCCACAGACTGCTGTCACCATCCTTCTCCACTGACAGACTGAGGAGACCCCACACTATGTGACTCCACCCGGGGGGTAAACGTTAACATTATACAAAGTTATTGTCTGTTATACCTTCATTGTTATCACTCTTTAATTTAATATTGTTCTTTATCAGCTGCTGCTGGAGTATGGGAATTTCCCCTTGGGATTAATAAAGTATCTATCTATCATATAATGCCTTTCACACTATCTATCTATCTATCTATCTATCTATCTATCGTCCGTTACGGTAGATGTACGTCTGAAGTGGAACTCCATTGCAGCGGTTCTCTCTTCTCACTTCTGAATAATGATGTTAAGATACTCTCCAAAGTCCTAGCTAGAAGGATGGAGAAAGTGCTGCCTTCAGTAATATCACAAGATCAAACTGGATTTATCAAGGGTCGACACTTCCAATCTTCGATGCCTGTTTAATGTAATATATTCACCTGAAATGTCAAACACTTCAGAAATATTATTATCATTGGATGCAGAAAAAACATTTGACATGATTGAATGGAACTACCTTTTCACTACATTAGACAAATTTGGGTTTGGCCCGAACATTTGTGCATGGATCAAACTACTGTATACCAATCCAAAAGCTTCAGTTTGTATTAAAAACATTTCTTCATTCTACTTTAAACTAGAATGAGGTACCAGACAAGTATGCCCCCTGTCACCACTGCTATTTGCTATCGCAATTAAGCCACTGGCAGTTCACTGTCGAAATGCTGATAAGATAAAGGGGATTATCAGAGAAGGACTTGAACAGAACATTACTCTTTATGCAGATGATATGGTACTGTATATATCAGACCACAAAATACTGTGCCTGCAGTCCTAACAACACTTACAAAATTTTCAAAGATTTCTGGTCTCAGAATTAATTTGACTAAAAGTGTATTCTTTCCAGTGAATTCTCAAGCACACAATATTAGATTGGACACCTTCTCTTTTTTTCATCGCAGATCAGTTTAAATACCGAGGGGTTAACATCACAAGTAAACACAAAGCTCTTTATCAACAAAATTTCACCATCTGTATGGAAAAAATTAAATAAGACTTGCATAGATGGTCAACCCTTCATCTCACTCAAGCTGGAAGAATTAACACTGTTAAGATGAATATCCTCCCTAAGCTCCCTAAGCCAAAGAACGACCCTACACAGACCTAAGGCAGAAGGTGGCATGGCTCTACCTAACTTCCAGTTTTATTACTGGGCAGCAAACATACAAGCTATAAAAACCTGGACACAAATAAATGAACAGACACAGGCCTGGTCCGCAATAGAAGTAAAATCCTGCAGTACTTCTTTATATTCCCTGCTCTGTGCTCCAATAAATACAAGTTATCGTCATTATACTAATAACCCAATTGTGCTTCACTCAATCAGTATATGAACCAATGTAGAAAGCATTTTAAGATGGAGAAGCTTTTATCTGTGGCACCTCTGCAAGAGAACCACCTCTTTCAACCTTCGCAAACATATGCAGTTTTTAATATCTGGATAACATTCAGGATTAAATTGCTTAGAGATCTTTATATAGACAATATCTTTGCATCCTTCGAACAATTACATTCCAAATTTAACTTTCCAGCAACACATTTCTTTCACTGTCTTCAAATTAGAAACTTTGTCAAACAGAACCTGCCTGATTTTCCTCATCTCCCACCTTCCTCTATGCTGGAAAAATATGGTCAGCTTCGAGGGCTTAGACAGCATTTCCGAAATATATAAAATTATTTCACAGTCCCTCCCTTTCAAAGATCCAAGAGGACAATGGGAAAAAAGATTTCTTAATCAATATATCAGAAAAGGAGTGGAAAATAGCAATGCAGAGACTTCACTTGAGCTCCATATGCACAAAGCAGAATTATATTCGAAGCACATCCAGGGCTGTGATGATCCAACCTGTGAACGTTGCAATCAAGCCCCAGCCTCACTAGGGTCACATGTTCTGGGCCTGCACCAAATTAACATCATTCTGGACCAAAATGTTTAATTACCTTTCAGACAGCCTTGGACTCACAATCCCTCCTAACCCATTAACAGCTGTGTTTGATGTTCTCCTAAATGGGTTTAGAGTGGAGAAGGACAAACAAACTGGGATGGCCTTCACTACACTTTTGGCACACAGACTTATTTTGCTAAACTGGAAGGATCCAAACTCTCCTCTTTTAAGTCAGTGGGTAACTGATGTTTTATACTATTTGAAATTGGAAAAAATCAAACACTCAGAGGATCTGTGCAGAACTTTTTCAAAACCTGGCAGGATCTAATCAGTAATATTTTAGAATAAGCTCTTAAAGCACAGAGGAAGCAGATTCTCTTCCCATTTCTTTTTCTTCTCCATTAATCTTAATCCGCCTATTAAACTTATCAATTTATTTATTTTTACTAGCTTTAAGTTTTACTCTGTTGGCCATGTTTTCTTTCTCGGGGTGGGGGTTGATTTGTTTTCAATCCTATTATTTGTAAAAAATGATTTATTTGTATGGAATGATTACAGTAAAATCAATAAAATAAAATAAAAAGAGAGAATGTTGAATTTAATCCTTGATGGAACCAGTAACCTGTGAAGATGGGAGAGAACAGAGAGACATGAGCAGAACGCGTTGTGTGGCTGCAGAGTTCTGAATGTACTGCAGCTTCTGTGTAGATTTTGCAGGAACGCTGATGAAGTGGCAATTACAATACTCAATACAAGACATTAGGAAACAATGAACCAAAGTTTGAGCTTCATTAAAGGACAGCAAAGGATGGAGGCGGGCAATGTAACGAGATGATAGAATGAAATTTTGGACAGAAACCTAATGTGTTACTCAGTTAAGTATTGAATCAAACAAAACACCACATTTTTTGACAACAGGAGCAGGTTTGACAAGTGGACCATCAACAGAAATAGAGAAATTGATGCCTTAGAAAGTAGGAAAGGAGTTTGGGCTGACCAGTAACACTTCAGTTTTAATGGCATTAGGCCCACTGCCAGCTAGGCAGTCCTGTGGCCTTGGAAAACCTTCAGATTTAGCTTTTTTTTTTCCAGCCTAACTGGATTTGTTTTGGATTTTCTGTCCTTCCGACTATCCAACCTTACTTTTTTCTTTATTTATTATAAATAGTTTTGTCTAATCTTAACTGTTTTCTTTTCTTGTAACTTTTTTTTTTCTCATCTTGTAAACCAGAACAAACTGAGCTTGCAAATGGAACATTAGAACAATCTAGTTGAGAACATGCCAATCAGCCCAACAAACCTCACCAGTCCTGTCCACTTAATTCTAGTTTTGAAGGTCCCTAAAGTCTTACGGTCTACCACACTACTTGGTAGCTTATTCCAAGTGTCTACCGTTCTTTGTATAAAGAAAAACTTCCTAATGCTTATATGAAATTTACCCTTCACAAGTTTCCAACTGTGTCCCCGTGTTCTTGATGAACTCATTTTAAAGTCACCGTCTTGATCCACTGTACTAATTCCCTTCATCATTTTAAACACTTCAATCATGTCACCTCTTAATCTTCTTTTGCTTAAACTGAAAAAGCTCAGCTGTTTTAATCTTTCCTCATAATTCATCCCCTGTAACACAGGAATCATCCTAGTCACTCATGTCTGGACCTTATCTAGTGCTGCTATGTCCTTTTTGTACCCTGGAGACCAAAACTGTCCCCAGTACTCCAGATGAGGCCTCACCAGAGTCCACTACGACCTTCTCATAAGGTGTACTCTCGATTTTCAGACCTCCCATTGCATATTCAAGCCTAATTTTTTTCTTCCTCTGTGTAATTCTTTACATTTACTGACATTAAACTTCATCTGCCACAAGTCTGTCCAAGCCTGTCTGCTGTCCAAGTCTTGCTGTGATGATATGTTTTTTCCATCTTAAAAATGTTAGGAAATTAAGGCGCTTTCTAAATAAACAGGATTCTGAGAAATTACTTCATGCATTTATCTCTAGTAGGATTGACTACTGCAATGCGGTGTTCACTGGTTGTTCAAACTGTTCTCTATTCAGCCTCCAGTTAATCCAAAATGCTGCTGCAAAAATTATTACAAGAACAAGAAAATATGAACACATAACTCCAGTTCTTAAATCCTTACACTGGCTCCTGGTTAAGTTTAGGGCAGATTTCAAAATCCTCCTTTTAACATATAAAGCATTAAATGGCCGAGGTCCGGCTTACTTGTCTGAACTTATCATGACTTACAAACCTGAGCGCACATTAAGACCTCAAGATGCCGGTCTGCTTATGATTCCAAGGATTAATAAAATAACAGTGGAAGGTCGAGTTTTTAGTTACAGGACCCCCTAAACTGTGGACTGGTCTGCCTGCTACTATAAGAGATGCCCCTTTAGTCTCAGCTTTTAAATCCTGGCTGAAGACTCACTACTTCAGTTCAGCACACCCTGACTAGAGCTGCTAATTAACTATACAGACTGCATCTCTGTTGTTGGTCATTAGCACTAAAACATAAGTAACATGATAGTTATAATTGAATATTAACCCTCACCTATTCTGTTTCTCTTCTTGGTACTCAAATGTGGCACTTAGTGCCACAGCCCATCTGCCAAGTTGTTTTGCCTGCCTAAGGTAAAGTCATCCCTGATGAAGAATCGCAGGAATCATGGGAAAGAGGGGTCCTTTCATCGGATTGGCTGGCCCAGCGCTGTTCAGCTGTGGAATGGCCAAATAGGGGAGGCAGCTTGATGGATGAGGTCTCCAGGACTCTAAACAAATCCAAATCATATTATGTGATATCATCTACTTTTAATTTATGCTCCGTACTTCTAAAATTTTTAAGTATATGCTGTTTTCAGGATTTGTTCTGTCCTGTGTATTGTATTGTATTGTATTGTATTGACCCCCTTCTTTTAACACCCTCTGCACGCCCAACCTACCTGGTAAGGGGTCTCTCTTTGAACTGCCTTTTCTGAGGTTTCTTCCATTTTTCCCTACAAGGTTTTTTTTTGGGAGTTTTTCCTTGTCTTCTCAGAGAGTCAAGGCTGGGGGGCTGTCAAGAGGCAGGGCCTGTTAAAGCCCATTGCAGCACTTCTTTTGTGTGATTTTGGGCTATACAAAAATAAATTGTATTGTATATAATGGATTCCAAATTCTCTCTCAATCCACTATCTTGGTATCATCTGCAAACCTAACCAGTTTGTTATTTATGTTCCTATACATATTAAAAATAGCAGTGACCCCAGCACTAACCCCTGCTGGACAAGACTCTTAACATCAGCCAATTCTGAAGAGGTCCCTCACATCATCACCCTCTGCTTCCGGTGTCTGAGCCACTTCTTTTAGTTTCATGCCCAATCTCTTATGTGGCACCTCATCAAATGCTTTCTGAAAGCAAGATAAATAATGTCATCTGCTCCACTTTAATCGTATGCTTTTGTTGCTTTCTCATAGAATTCCAGCATGTTAGTAAAACACGACCTCCCTCTTCTGAACCCATGCTGACTGTTCAAAAAATCCCCTGTACTTGCCATGTGCTGCTTAATCTTATTCTTAAAAACCCCTTCCTTTAACTTTGCGTTCTGTTTTCTTTCTTACATTTTTTTCTCCCGCCTCTCACTCTTGCGCTTCTCCTTTTATATGTGGGAATGTGGCACAGGTGTGGCGATTAGCAGCTCTCAGCATCAATTACAGACATGGGCGATTCCTCACCTGTGTACTTAAGTGTGGAAATGCCCGCGCCGCATCGCACCTAGGAACCTCACCAGCCCCACTACCTCCTTAAGCCTTGGAAATGATTTATTTAAAAAAGCAATCAGCCGTGGACCTCACCTTATCCCAAGGTCAGTCACCCTGTTTATATAACGGGATAATATTTGCCATTTTCCAGTTCTTTGGAATTTCCACAGTGTGCAGTAACTTCCTAAAAATATCAGTCAATGGTTTATATCTGTACTCACTAGCTTCCTTTTAATAACTCAAGGGTAAATATTATCTGGTCCTGGTGATTTGTTTGATTTCAGCCTATTTAATCTGAGCAGCACGTCTCCCTCTACAATTTCTAAATTTACCACTGGGACGTTATCTGCTTCCTTACATGTGACCTCAGAAAAATGTGAGTTTAGAGCATTCACTATTTCACTGTGTGTAGTTTCTAATTCTCCTTTACTATTCCTGATGCACTTCACCTCCTCCTTGACTGTTCTTTTACTGCTAAAATACTGAAAGAATCTCTTGGGGTCTTCTTTCACCTTATCTGCTATAATTCCTCTCCAACTGTCTTTTAGCCTCCCAGATATCCTTCTTAATGGTTGCCCTCATGTTCTCATATGCCCTAAAATTCCCATATATGCCTTATACTGCTATGTTTTCCTTTGCAGCTTCTTTTTAGCTCTTTATTAACCCACTGCAGAGTTTTTTAAAGTTCCTATTAATTCCAAAGTTAGGTCAGTATCTGTCCTGCATTACATGTAAAATATTTTTAAACTTGTTCCACTGCTCCTCGACTGTCTCTACACTTAACACTAGAATTACCAGAGCCTACAAAAAAACTCGTAGATCCGTCCCACCTTAAATCGCTTCTTAAAACCGTTCTCACCTCTCCGCCAGCGTCTTTTGTTAATCTAAATGTGCTGATAAAGAAAAGCTGCAAGTAGCCGGCTATTCCATTTCCCACCGACTTAGAACGTGCACAAACTTCTCCCAGCTCATGTCTTGATTGATTATCTGGGAGTGAAGTGGAGTTTTAGAGTGGAAATAATAGATCGTTATTTGGAATACACGCATTTCATGTCTGTTCCGTTTCTACAGTAATCCATGTAAACACATTTTTTAAACAGAAACGTTTTTCATATTGTAGTAGTAAATGACAAAATGTAGGCATAAACTATATGATGTATGAAGCCTGAAGTCCAAATATCAAACACTTTCACAAAAGGTACAAATATAACAGAACAAGTATGCTTTTATTCAAAAATATTGCTGCAGAAAAAAAGCCGCCTTAGCATGCCACATCGACACACACTTACTACAATGGCCATGGTAGTGTAATGGTATCAGCTCCTAACTCGTACCAATGCTTGCGAACTGAAGTGCCTGCATGTACTTTTCGTGGCATTACAAGTCTATTTTTTGAGCATGCCCGTGTCGCTCAAACACAGGAACATATGTTGGTGTACAAGTATAACAAAACTAGTGCACTTTTATTCTAGACTATAAGTGAAGAAAAAATACAGCAAGTTACAGTAGGCGGTTGATACGACAGCTTGTGTGGTGCAATGCTAAGAACTGCTGATTTCCGATCCGTGCTATATGGGGGGGGAATCGTGAATGCGACCGAGAGAATTGAAGTGAATTAAAAAAAAAAAAAGCTAACCTTTACAATTATCAAGCATTAACACAGGCTCTTACAGACTGACTGAAATCAAATGTACAGTATGTTTTTATTGTAAAATAGTACAGCACATGCAATATTATTTGAAACCGAACAGCGTCAGATATTCAACATGTCCTCCATGACTATAATATCTTCCTGTAAACTTGCCTTTTTAATATTACTAAAGAGATGTGTGTTGAAATTACTCTCTGCATTGGATGGTCTATAACACACTCTTAAAATAAGACCTCTTTCCCTAATGCTTTCCAGGTGAAGCCAGATGTCCTCACTAAGATGGGGCTTATCGTCCAACTCAAGAGGACTTGCATTTAAATTCTGTTTGGCATAAACAGCAATCACACCTCCTTTTTTGTTCTGTCTGCCCTCCGTTATAAATGTGTATCCCTCATCTCCATCATTGTTATTTAGCCAGGTTTCCATTATTGCTATAATATCATAATTATGCTCCTCTACATACAACTCTAACTTACTTGTCTTATTTTTTATACTTCTAGTATTAAGACAAGCTATTTTAATGTGCTACTTCTTTGACTTTTACATTCAAATGTAAAATGATTTGGAGAAGGCTTATGATGGAGTGCCATGTCAAGAGATCTGGAGATGCATGAGAGAGAAAGGAGAACTAGACAAGTGTTGTGAGGTTAGTCCAGGATATGTATGAGGGAGTGAGGACTTGGGGTACAAGTAGTGTTGGGGTAACAGACAAGATCCCAGTTGGAGGAGGTCTGCACCAGGGATTTTTTACTTCTTTGACCTGATTAGGGGTGTGTTGAGTCACGGGATGAAACAACCAATGAGAATATATGAGGTTTAATGATGATTAGGTTTCAGAGATTAGCCTGCAGGAGAGCTATTGAAAAGAGTGGATATATTTAAATATCTGGGATTAGTGGTAACCCAAGATGGAAAGTTAGATGCAGAGATAACCTATAGACTACAGTGTGGATGGAAAAATTGGAAGAAGGCATCAGGAGTATTGTGTGATTGAAAACTTAAGGCAAAGGTTAAAGGCAAGGATTTTAAGACAGTGGTTAGACCAGCAATGATGTATGGAGCTGAGCAATTGGGCAGTAAAGGAAGTGCAGAAAAAGAAGCTGGTTTTGACAGAAATGTGACTATTGAGATGGATGATGTGGAGTTATAAAAGGACAGAATAAGAAAAAACAATAAAAGGAACAACAAAAGTGGGAAAGACATCTAAGAAAGTACAGGAAAATAGGCTGAAATGGTATGGATATGTGATGGGGAGAGACAATGAAGATGTGGGCCAAATAGAGATGGAAATGGAAGTACAGGAGTAGATAAAATAAGGGAGGCTGAAGTGGAAGTAGATGGATAAAGTAAAAGAAGATCTGAAGGAAGAGGGCTTGACTGGCAAGGAAGCACAGGACCAAGCTGTTTGGAGAAAGTTGATTTCCCTGAATCATCCAACACAATGACACCATAAACCCTGATTCACCACAACAGGGACATAAACCTTCTTTACTCTGTGCTGCTTTCTTTCAAACTGACCAAATGTTGTGGCCACTTGCAGGTTTATTTTCAGTTGGATGAGAAGACACACCACTAACTATCTGAGCTACTCCAATAAGAGTATTGTGACTCCCGAGTTTATCTTTTATGTCGGATGATATTTTAAATACAATGATTAGAGCACATTCCATTCATCCTATATCTGCTGTTAATATTCTGAATGATATAATAAAGGCAATAAAAAAATTGAGAATCCTCGTCTAAATTGTAGTGCGTAGTTTTCTGTTTATTATAGTCAAACAAGTATGTCAAAAAATCTTTTTTAAATTCCTTTATGAATAATTCCAATAGAAATAGCAATGATTATTCTTGTCATACATCAGTAATGACATAATAAAAACACTATCACGTTAGATTAGGTGTCCCTAAGTATGCTCTACTTATCTTCTAATTACCTGTATAACTACAAAGTTAACTAGGTGTTATTACCTTGTATTTACAGTACTGATGTTATTAAGTACTCAGTTAATGATGTTGATTGGATGAAGCTCTGAATATTATGCATATTTAGAGTCACAATATGTGATGTATTAGATGAAGTAATGTAACAGAACAGCATCAAGGCAGATGAACTGTTTTACTGAGTGCTCACTCCATGGACTGAGACATTTGTGCATTCCTGTGTACAAATAAAGAATTGTTCTACATTTTCATCTGTTCTCTGTGAATGACTTCTTTGAAAAGAGAAACGTTTTTCTACTTCAAGGTTTAACAAACTTTCTATACCAACCTTTTCAAGTCATCCGTGACTGTAGAACCTCCACCATTAGAACCAGTGCCATCCATATTGGTCAGCAAGTAGAAACGGCCCTAAACCTGATGAGCAAAAGAAAGTTGACATTACTTCTGAGATACTGAAGGCCAGCGGAGAAAAGCTCTACACTTTAACTTGTATCTTGAAGAAGGCCAGATACCCTCTCAGTGGGAAGAGCTGAAAACCAAGTTGGAAACCAAGAAGGGCAATTGGACAGATCTTAAGAACTATCATCCTATGCCTCTTATCTAATATATATAAGCTGTTCATGCCATCTAGATGAACAACAATCTAGAGAACAAGGCTTTGGAAAACATCTTGTATCACTCCTGTCCCAAAGGTATCACGTCCTAGTGAGCTGAATGAATTCTGGCCTGTTGCTCTGACGTCACATCTGATGAAGACCATGGAGCGGCTGCTGCTTCACCACCTGAGGCTACAGGTCCGCCACGCCCTCGACCCTCTGCAGTTCGCATACCAGGAGAAGGTGGGAGCAGGGATGCCATCATCTATATGCTTCATCGATCCCTCTCCCACCTGGACAGAGGCAGTGGTGCTGTAAGAATTATGTTTTTGGACTTCTCTAGCGCCTTCAACACCATCCAACCTCTGCTCCTTAGAGACAAGCTGACTGAGATGGGAGTAGACTCACACCTGGTGTCATGGATCGTGGACTATCTTACAGACAGACCTCAATATGTGCGTCTTGGGAACTGCAGGTCTGACATTGTGTGCAGCAATACAGGGGCACCGCAGGGGACTGTACTATCTCCGGTCCTGTTCAATCTATATACATCAGACTTCCAGTATGACTTGGAGTCCTGCCACGTGCAAAAGTTCGCTGATGACACTGCTATTGTGGGCTGCATCAGGAGTGGGCAGCAGAAGGAGTACAGGAAGCTAATCAAAGACTTTGTTAAATGGTGCGACTCAAACCACTTACACCTTAACACCAGCAAGACCAAGGAGCTGGTGGTGGATTTTAGGAGGCCCAGGCCCCTCATGGACCCTGTGATCATCAGAGGTGACTGTGCAGAGGGTGCAGACCTAAAAATATCTGGGAGTGAAGCTGGATGACAAATTGGACTGCACTGCCAATACTGATGGTCTGTGTAAGAAAGGTCAAAGCAGACTATACTTTCTGAGAAGGTTGGCATCCTTCAACATCTGCAGTAAGATGCTGCAGATGTTCTACCAGACGGTTGTGGCGAGTGCCCTCTTCTACGCGGTGGTGTGCTGGGGTGGCAGCATAAAGATGAAAGACGCCTCACGCCTGGACAAACTTGTTAAGAAGGCAGGCTCCATTGTAGGATTAAAGTTGGACAGTTTAACATCTGTGGCAGAGCGACGGGCACTAAGCAAACTCCTGTCAATCATGAAGAATCCACTGCATCCACTTAACAGTGTCATCTCCAGGCAGAGGAGTAGCTTCAGTGACAGACTTTTGTCACTGTCCTGCTCCACTGACAGACTAAAGAGATCGTTCCTCCCCCACACTATGCGACTCTTCAATTCCACCCGGGGGAGTAAATGCGAACGTTAATTTTATTTACATTTTTTTTTTCATTTTTATTACTATTTAATTTAATATTGTTTCTTTGTATCAGTATACTGCTGCTGGATTATGTGAATTTTCCCTTGGGATTAATAAAGTATCTATCTATCTATCTATCTATCTACAGCACGACCGACCATACAATATATTCACTCTGACCCAGTTGCTAGAGCGAGTGACAGAATACAGGCTGCCACTATGCATCAAGTTTGTCTACTGCGAGAAAGCTTCTTTAACAGCGTTGAGATTAAAGCGGTAGTTGTGGAGCAATACGTGGACCTCCTTTTTGAGGCAAGCAGGGGGATCAGTGAGCAGGATGCCAGCTGCCAGTGTTGATCGACACACTTGCAAAACAGAGATGCTGATGAAGAGTGGTGCAAAGGAATTTATAGTGGCCCAGAATAATGACTTATTTGTTTTCTTCTAGGATACTAGTGTGAAAAGGGCAGGCTCAGTTATGGGGCGCACTCTGGACGCACCCTGGAGGTTGTAGCGAAGGAGAGAATGAAAACAAAACTGAGCCCCACTATGAACAATGCTGCACATTCTCTCTGTGACACACAAACACTAAAGATTTTCAGCAAAGAAATTATTCAGCAGAAGTGTATCAAGAAACATGACTGGGGGTCCTTTATAACAACAGCAATACACAGGTATAGCACCTCACTGAAACTGTGAAGCCACGTCAGAACTTTTCTTTCTTTTTAATTCTCTTGTTTTATAGTTACCCTGGGTATCATGTGTAAATGTTGCGTACGCCTGTTTCAACGGTCACATTACGATGTATAAAACCTAAATTTGCCATAAAGCCACGCACATTTTCCTGCCAACTCAATCCCTGGTGTAATCAAGTTCTCTGCTCAGTTTTGCAAACTGCCGGCACCCAACATCAAAGCAGTGCTTTTGTTTCTGTGTGGTTTCCCTTTCTTTTTTAGATGCACATCCCTAACACGGCTATATCCACTACACTGAAATTAACTGCATATCGGTTATTAGTTTAACACTAGAATTACCAGAGCCTACGAAAAAACTCGTAGATCCGTCCCACCTTAAAATGCTTCTCACCTCTCCATCAACGTCTTTTGTCCTTTAAATGTGTTGATAAGCAGCAAGCAGTCTGCTATCACATCCCCCACCGCTGCACAGTTTTCTCAGCTCAAGTCTGTTTACATGCGTGTCAGTTGCTTAGAGTTGTATAGAGTGAGAAGTCAAGCAAAATGACTCCTTTAATAAATACTATATCATTATTTGGAACACTTGCATTTCATGTGTGTTCCGTGTCTACAACAATCTATGTACAGTAAACACATTGTTAAAATAGAAACATTTTTCATGTTTTATCCGACACTTTATTTCAATCGATCAACTTCCTTTTGTTGTTCATACGACTGTTTAAACCAACAAATAGTATGTTTTTCTTTGAATCCACTTCGGATTCTTCTATTTTCCCCCGTAGTTTTGCCAATGTCTGCACAGAACGCTGAGCTTAAGGGCTATTTATATTAATTTGTATATTCAAAGAGGCATAATTTTGGGAGGAGTTGGGGAGTGGCAGCAGGCACGTGCGTTACTTTTGCCGCTGACCGGTATTTATGGAGCAGAAGAACATGGAAGTTGACATACGTGCAGATTTATGCATCTGGATTTTTTTGTGCATACGCTCATTTCCGCTTTTGTCTGTACGCCATGTTTTAGTGTGAATTCTACGCACGGTGTTATGCATGAGGCCCTTGGTGTTTGTTCAGATCGAAGTATGTTCTTTATTTATTTAAGAACTTCTGTTCAAAGCCAGATTTCCCCCTGGAGACAAATAAAGCTCTATCTATTGTCACACGTGCACATGGGGGACAATTTACAGGCCGACGGCCCTGATTCTCAGTGAAATCACCACCGAACCACCCACTAACATCACTTCCAGTATCCACAAATAATCTTCCTGCCTTGTCAGTTCCTGCTCCGGCTGCCCTAACTCCACCTCTTCCTCCTATCCACCATAGTTATAGAGCAGACTCAGTTCTGTAAAGACATGCTTCTTTTATTTTGCTGATTTTTCTTGACTACTGCTTATTTTTACCAACTATCTAATACATTTCCAAGATGCCAGTAAAAAACGTCTCAATAGATTTAGTGGGATTTAGATCTGCACTCCTCTTCTACCTTGAACTGGGTTTCAATATTTAAGCCTTAAACTGATAAAGAAAATTGGAATCACCAGTTTATTCAGTATAAAATTATCTGTAGGATTTGTACAAATCTATTAAAACTTTGCTGGATGTCATGGCCGGCCTGTACACTGGGATTGTGAGTGCTGTGCAGAGTGGCGGCAGACCCTCTGTGTTTTTCCCAGTTGATTCTGGAGTCTCTCAGGGTGTGTTCTGCTCCTACTCTGTGCTTTTTTTGCCTGGGTGTTGGGCAGGGTGGTGGGGTCCAGCGATTGTGGGGCATCTGTTGGTGAAGAGAGATTCACGGATCTTGATTTTACTGATGATACTGTGATCTTCACGGAGTCAATGGAGGCTCTGATCAGGGCTCTCGAGAGACGGAGTGAGGGGTCTGAGGTTCCTGGTCTTGGGAGTGCCCTGATTAAAACACAGAGCCAGCCCTGTAATGACCTCTTAGACACAGCAGTGTGTCTGTCTGCGGAGAGAGTGTCGACCTTGTCGAGAGGTTTACTTACCTCAGCAGTGACATTCACGTCATTCTGGTGCCCTGCTATATGGTTGCAAAACATGGATGCTATCCAGTGACCTGAGATGAAGACTGGACTCGTTCACTATGGTGTTTCTTCAGAAAATCCTTGGGTACCGTTGGTTTGACTTTGTGTTGCTCATGGAGTCCTGAATGAGGCACATGACCTGCATTGTGAGGGAGCGTCAGTTATGGCACTTCAGCCATGTGGTACGATTCCCCGAGGGTGATATGGCACACAGGATCCTTGTTGTTGAGGACCTGAGTGGCTGGACCAGGCCAAGGGGACGCCCACGTAACACCTGGTTGCGGCAGATAGAGGGTCATTTCTGGAGGGTGGAACTGAACTTCATGTCTGCCTGAGGGATCTATTTTGTCAAGTGGTAGGTGTGGCAATACGTTGTACCCAGTGCAGGCTTCCTAACCTGACCTGACCTTTTAAAATGAGGTTTATCACTAGAATCCCTTCCACTCATCCACAATGGATTTTCATTTAAGATTTCTTTGCTTGGGTTTATTCAAATTCAAACCTGAAAACATCTACCAGTAGCGCATGGAACACATGAAGACCAATCTTTGTTTCCAGAGTCTGAATAAGGAGCAGAATGAGATTGCAGACTGTCATTTTTAATTTGTCCTGGCCAGACTGATGTTTTAGCCCTCAGAAAGAGGGCATGTCTGGAATCGAGAGGATATCTGGAGATTTGTCACTAGTGTGAGTCAGTACGACACAAATAGCTGAGATATTCCTCCATAGGTATGGCATTGAATCAACCTCTTGGGTGGTGCGGTGGTAAGAACTGCTGACTCGTAATCAAGAGGTAGCTGGTTCGATTCTGGCGAACTTCCTAGATCTGCTGTTATGAGTAGTGAGCTGTTCTTAACGTTACTATTATAGAATAAAAACATACATTCGATATGAGTCTGTAACAGCCGCTGTAAACGTGTTGTACTTGTAAAGGTTAGCGTTTTTTTTTTAATTCAGTTTTTTTCTCAGTCATGTTCTGATCTGACACTGCTGTTTTCAAATAAAGACGCGCTATAACAGAGGTGAACTCAGATGAAGATGAGGGTTCTACATCGGAGAAAGAGAATGGAAGCCCTCCATGAAGGAAACGTCCACTCACGCATAACAACAACGCAGGTGCACCAGGCGTTGAGGCAAAAGATGGCACCGTTTGGATGCAGCAAGAGGTCGGGCATCATCCTGCCAGTCAGTCTGCCCCACACCTGTCCTTCAACAAAACAACACGGCTTACAGAGCTCGCCAACATATTGTGCAAAGTCCTGTTTGTGATTTTGTTTTGTGATGGTCTTTATATAAAAACATTTATATGTTACTTCTACAAATGCTGCATCAAATGTTGTTTACATATGTTTATTTAGTTATCTTCCTACAGCATAAAATCACGAGTAGACTGCAGTGTCTCCTGTGTTTGATCGACATGGGCAATGCCACTCCTTATTTAGGAAAAGATCGGGTAGCTTAGATCAGATGGTAAGTGTCCACTACAGCTATCGACACTTCAGTACACGAGCGACTCTCCACACTAGTGTTTAGATCTGACCGTGCTATGCTGAAGGTGTATGTGCCCAAAAAAAGACGTCTGTCTGCATTCTCAGTACCATTGCTCGTATCTGTACATTGTAAATATGTTTATATATTGTATATTTGTATTGTTTAATTGAGCTGTTTTTGTCATTTTATGGGAAGATTATTGTTGTTTTTATTGTGGAAGAGTTGAACATTGAATCTTATTGTACTGTGTACAATGACAATAAAGGAATTAAATTCAAATCAATTCAATGATTTAACAAAGAAAGAAAAGTTGAGGATTGAGAGTCATTCCATTCCCTATACACTAAGTGGCAGTGGTCCTCGTATGGTAATCCAGTCGGACACCCACAGGGTTGCTTGGGTGTTGAAGTCCAAAAATGCATTCTTGCTGGAGTTCCTGGGGCTCAGTGATGCCCCCTTGTGGTTCTAATCAGTATACACAGAAATATGTACTCAGCATTCAAATACCATCGCAAAATGTAGCATTCGTTCTCACGTGTATGCAGATGACACCCGGGTAAATGTTTCTTTTGGACCAAATAACATTGCTTCAGTAGTGTCCTTATTTAATTGTGTCAGGGAATTAAGAAAGAGGTGATGACAATTTTTCTTTCAACGGTCTGTCAGGTGCTGGGGTGACATGCAGGAAAGAATGCCAGCTGTGCATCTCGATCCAAAGTCCCGCCTTGTTTGTCCCCAATGGAAGTGCTGAGTCAGGTTTGTAAGTGGCATGGCACTCACCCGCAGTAAGGGAAGAAGCAAAGAGCAGGCTGACTCTGCTGAGGAAGAGGATGGATGTGCAACTTTTTGAGGGGGTCTGGGTGTCCTTCAGATCTCTTTGTGCTTTGGTAATTGCCTACAATGATTTTCACCAAAGGAAGTGTTTGGTCTGGTCATTTGAATGGTGATGGCAGGTAGGGTCTTAAATATAAAGTAAGTTTTGGTGGTAAAAATAAACACACTAATAATACAAATTATTTGAATTGTTCTTTTCAAAGGCACATTAAATGATAAAACAATAAATGACATAACCATAGACGATAACAACACTAAAGGTACCTAAAGGTTTTATTTATTAAAATTGTGACACAAAGTGCAGTGGGCAATAATGTTTATTGTTTGATAATGTTAAGTTTAAGTTACTATATTGTCTTTTGTCTTTCTATTAACACAGACTGTGAATGAAAGTGTTTTTGCATTTCAAAGACTTTATATAAACAGTGGTATGAACTATAAGGCTCTGAACCACACAGTGAAAACAATTAACAGAGAACTGCTTTCCCCTACGTCAGAAAAGCTTTCTCATTTGTACATGAAACTGCGTGAAATGAGGTGGCAGCCCCGCGATGTACAGGTTATGTTGACTGGTGAATCAAAAGTGCATACAGTGCTGGTTGCGAGCCTTCATTCAAAGGTTCCGGGAAAAACACTATTATCGTAACTGATTTGAGGCAAACCTCTTCGAACCGCCACATTATCGTGGTGGAGGGGTTTGCATGTCCCAATAATCCTAGGAGCTCTGTTGGCCAGGGTTTTATGCCCCTGGTAGGGCCACCCAAGGCAAACTGGTCCTAGGAGAGGGATGAGACAAAGAGCGGTTCAACTTAACCTCCTGTAAAGAACAAAAAATGTGGATGCCGATTTCCCTCACCTGGACGCGGGTCACTAGTGCCCCCCTCTGGAGCCAGGCCTGGTGGTGGGGCTTGATGGCGAGTGCCTGGTGGCCGAAGAGGCAACGTGGGTCCTCCATCCCATGGGCTCACCACCTATGGGAGGGGCCAAGGAGGTTGGGTGCAGTGTGAGTAGGGTGGTGACCGAAGGCAGGGACCTTGGCGGTCTGATCCTTGGCTACAGAAGCTTGTTCTTGGGACGTGGAATGTCACCTCACTGAAGGGGAAGGAGCCTGAGCCAGTGCGCGAGGTCGAGAGGTTCCGGCTAGATATAGTCAGACTCACCTCGACGCACAGCTTGGACTCTGTTATCAAGTACCGTGGCTGACGGTGAATTGAGGTTTATTTGTTTTACTTGTAATGTGAGGCCTCATCTGACTTGAAGGCTCAGAAGGACACCTTAGCTAATAATGACTTTAGTGAAGGTTATATAAAAATGTTCTCTTTATTTTGTTCTTTATTTGACTGTGAATTTAGTGTTTCATTTGCTATATTGCGATTATGCACAATGCTTTAGGGCAGAGAAATTATGTATTGTTTATTGCCTTGGTCGTAAATTTAAGCTCAGTATATCTTAGTGTGTTTGTGGTACATTTGTTGTCGGTGTGCTGTAGTAAAATGTTAATAAACGTTTCCCATGTTTTGTGTGTTTTCATCAATGCTTTACTTATTTTCAGCAAACCA
Organism: Polypterus senegalus; assembly: GCF_016835505.1. Taxonomy (NCBI): domain Eukaryota; kingdom Metazoa; phylum Chordata; class Cladistia; order Polypteriformes; family Polypteridae; genus Polypterus; species Polypterus senegalus. The sequence continues at coordinate 414,686 of NC_053154.1, read as the reverse complement.
GGTTTCTTATGACTTCTTTTTAATGGCAATTTACTGTTTCTTTGCTAATGAAATATAAAATGAGTGTAACTTAAAATCGGGTGTGGGATAGTTGGGAGCTTGCGCCGATACGACACGACACCCACCACACGACAACAATAATTGGCAGTTAATTAAATCGCACCTTTTCATTCATTCATGCAATCCGACTACAGCCAGGGCTGAGAATCTGGAAGCCATGTTTGTAGTCTACATAATTCCAATTGTTTCAAATCCTAACATATTATATAAACAACAAAGGTTTCATCAGTAACTTTTTCATAAATGAAATTTGGATTTTTATTTTTATTTAAAAAAATATTAAATGCATAATTTTTGATAATTTGAGTCTCTAATATTTGACTTTCCTCAAGCAATTATTAAGCATTGATTTCTAGTCCTCACAAATATTTTGGTCCCTTTAATGTAGTGTGTGATTTGGAATTTCGGTGTGAAGTAAATGTGCTTCTAAACATCATATGTCCTCATAAACAATAAAAAATGAAAGTCTCCATATTCCTGTTAAAAGTCAGGTGAAGAAATATCAGTCAAATCACGAAATTCAAGTGGAATGTAATTAATTAAGTCATAAATATAATTTATATGCATTGTGTTAATGATAATGAAAGTGATGTTCTCATAATGCAGGATTGGTTCAGGTGACCCTCATAAACCACATTTACCAGTACGTGTGTGTGTGTGTGTGTGTGTGTGTGTGAGTGTGAGTGTGAGTGTTCACTCTGTATTGGAGCGGCGCCCTGTCCAGGGGTTGCTTCTGCATTGTGCCCAGTGCTTGCTGGGATTGACTCCAGCTACCTTGTGACCTTCTCTGGATAAGCAGGTTTAGCAGATGAATGTCGTTTTGTGAATCTTAGTTATAAAGCTCAAAAACTGTGTGACTAGCAACATTAAAATGAGCAGTGAATGGGGGTCTGCAGCAGCCTTCTCTCACAGACCACCATCACACACAAGTGGTAAAGAAGGCCAATATAATTCTGTCACACAGCAACCATCCTCTGTCTCAAAAGTGTCACTTGTGTCCATCTCGCTGCTGATTTAGGGTCCCTAGGGTGAAGCCCCCCAGAGCTATCAGCCTTCTGAATTTTAGAAGCTGCAGGAGACCTGTGGAGTTCTGATTTCTTATTCTTTGCTCTTCATTTTTATTGTTCAAGAATCATCATTCTGATTTATGAAGTCTTATGGTGTGTGTGTGCTGATTACAACAATGGCTGTCAAGTGTTGACCGGGCAAAGGACTGGAACACAGAACACTGAATGAGAAAGACAGACCACCACATCATAATACCTCCTGCATAAACACACAAGGGGGTCTGAAAGGTGGGGAGCAACTCTTAAAGCGGAGGAAGTCAAGCAACTGCTGAGCAGAGCAGAGCAGAAATAAAGGAGCTGAAAGTCCATCAGGAATCGTCTGATAGAGTGCAGACCATAATACTTAACACACAGTTTATGGGTCACGTTTACTGGGCAACTCATACATGACATGAAAAAATAAAGAAAGAAACTCGTGTTTTACGTTACAAAAGTGTATTGTGTTATTTCACAAACCTTTCACTTGCTTGTTGTTCACATAACCACAGAGGACCGTTTTACCTTCTCAGGCCCACCATAAAGCAGACGTGGAGTGGACAATCCAGAGTCCAAAACCTCCACAGACCCACTGGGCTTTTGTCCTGCAGAGTTTTTATTATTTACGGATAATCAAAATGAATTAGAAGCTTTTTAACAGTTGTATAAAATATTTTTATACAATGATCCAAATGTAATCCCTTTATTAAAGGTTTAAGTTTCTCTGTTTTCATAGAATTGAGCACAGAGCAGTTCTCTGAAGTATTCATTGTGTTCTGTATGAGATGAGACTTCACAAATATTAACAAATGTCGGTCTAAAGGAGCAAATCTTACTTTTAATCAAACCTCATTTCTTCTTTTCAGTCGTCAGTTGCAGTTTCTCACAGACACCTCAGTTAAAGTGACATTTTGTGAGCCTGCAGTGTGAGGGCCGACCGCTCCGTCTGCACTCGTCTGTTATCTGCTGCCTTATTTAGGAGCGCAGATTAAAATGCATAAATAGGAAATATTAGCTTTAAGCTTTAAATGAAATGTTTAGTGTAATATGACGCTACAATAATAAAGGATCGAGCGTCTTGTAAGATATGACTATATGACCAAAACTGAGCAGAATTTCAGCCGTCGTCTGCGCTCTCTTGTGGACACACAAACTGTAACTGCAGATATTAAAAGGTCTTTACATTTGTAGATTTTGGGTAAAATGACCGAATGATTTATAAACAACATAATGCAAAATACAATAATCAGTTCACTACATAAAATGAAATAACATCACTGCACCAAGTATTTAAATGAATTGCCTGGAGTCTCCTATATTTACAATGCTCTTTATTTACAACTGTAATAATGAGAAGTTTTATGAAAATAATTGTGGTGAAATAAGCAATATTTACACTTAATACAGCACAATATCCACAGTAATACGCGAGTATAATTGTTAATAATTGTACTGGTAATTTGAAAAATAATAATGCATAGAAACTTCAAAATATCTACAGACAGAAAATGAATGGTACATTATGGTCTTTAGATTTGAACCTTTACAGTAAATTGATCACTGAAGAAGCTGGCCTGAATATTTTACACGTCAGGATTATTCTAAATGCTTTTCTGAACCAGGTATAAAGTAAAGCGTAAAGAATCGGGTTCACTCCAAAGCTCACCTCACTCAGCATGGCTAAGACATTGTGCACCACACGTACGACTCTATATCTGTAATCAGCACTCAGTGAGAAGATATAAGTGGGCAGCCAGCAGATCATAAAAGCCCCCACGACTACTCCTAATGTTTTTGCGGCTTTCCTTTCAGACGGTTTTGATATTTTACTGTCACTCGGCTCCACAGTTTGCCTCTTTTCTGTCATACAGTTGATGGCTCTTGAATGGCTTCTCGCAACTACAAATATTCTGATATAAAAACCAATCATTAGGAAAAAAGGGATAATAAAACTCATGAGTAAAATGAAAAGGAGCATTTCATAATAAGTAGCTATACCACATGATTGTTCACATTCCACTACATTAAATTGACTAAAATAAAAAAATACGACTGTAATTAAAAGTGCAAACAGCCACACTACAGCAATGCTGACCTTTGAAACAGTCAAAGATATTTCTGAGCTGTAAAAGAAAGGATGGCAGACAGCAATGTAGCGATCAACGGATATTAAAACCACATTATATACAACGACTAAACTAAAAAAATACCCAAGTGCCTGATACAAATAACAATAAATAACTCCAAAGTACCAGCAAGTTTCAATCATGACAGTCAAAGTGATGGGCATCACAAAGAACCCCATGAAGAAATCGGCCACTGCGAGTGAAAGGATCAGAAGATTAGTCGGCGTGTGCAGCTGAACAAAATGAGAAATCGAAATAATGACAAGAAGATTTCCAAAGACTGTCGACAAAAGTAACAGAAATGTGAAAATATAAAAAGATACATATACTTCAGTTTTAAAAATCAGTTTATAACAAGATGCATTACTGTGAGGAAAGCAAAGCCCCAGTTTATAGTCCATGTCTGTCACTGGAGTGAGGCCATCGTGAGCAGAGCGTCCTGCCTGAGTATGAACAGCGAGGTGTTTGTTCTCTAAAGCACCGGGACTGCCATATTCTCTCTGCTGACGTAACTCACATGCAGTGTCCCCCTCAAGACTTTCACTTGTTGATTTCAGCTCCTCTTCACTAATGAGTTCACCAAATCACAGGAGCCGCTCAGGGCTGCAGTGGTTACTCCTCACCTGGATTTGAGTTCTGGTCCAGCTGCTGCCTGTCTGCAGTTTGCTTCTTCTCTCTCTAAATCATCATTAGTCACATTCATGTGGTGGTCTGTCTGTCCTGTGTCCACTGCTGCTCAGATCCCCTCTGAAACACATGAGCTGCACCTGCATGAGGAGTCCAAACAGACATTCCTATAGAAATTAAATGGCTGTGTGTTTCTGTCTTTTCCAGAGTCTCACATTAAATGTCCAACAGTATTCCCACTTTGCTCTCTGTGATTTGGACATTGCTCTGATCGTTTTTCTCTTATTAACCAAATGTCTTTCTCTTCCTAAATCATCACACACACACAACATGCATTTCTTTGTCTAAGTGACACATACTGTAAGCTCTCAGAATTCAAATGCTGCACCACTAAACGATCAAATTATCAGACATTTGCTTTATAACTGATTTACAGCTCCATAAGAAACAAAACTAAATGACTGCTTCTGTTGTTTTTTGACCCACCAAGAAGTTTTGTGCTGCATTAGTCTGTTAACATTGCCACTGTCTGGACAATAAAAGGAAAAAACGATATGAAACTTTTTCCTAACCTACTATTTATATTTCAGTACTTAGATCCTCCTCTGTTCCATACTGATATTACTATCAACTATCCATCCATCCATTTTCTAACCCGCTGAATCCGAATACAGGGTCCCGGGGGTCTGCTGGAGCCAATCCCAGCCAACACAGGGCACAAGGCAGGAACCAATCCTGGGCAGGGGGCCAACCCACCGCAGTACTATCAACTAACCGTGTTGTATTCAATCAGTTCTTTTTCTTACAATACCAGCTAACGGTGTTCTTTACGGAAACTGAACCACGTGATAAAAAACAACATGGAGGGACCGCCATCTCCTGTGTACAAGTTGAATTTTGATTAAATAATTAGTGACAGCTACTTCATGATGTGATATGTATGAGTCTGCAAGAGTTTGTGTGTCGTGTCGTCGTCTTTTCTCTACCCATCGACACAGATAGGGCAGTGTCTTCCGTTTCACACTTGCTGCACAGGTGGTCTGTTAATGTGAACTGCCCTCGTCTCTCTTTACTTCAATGAAACACCTTGGCGTGTACTCAGTAGTTTATGTCATTAGTCGGTAATGCGGTGAGTGCTGCTAATTGACTTTCAGTGGACAATTTGGTGAGGAGATCAAAGGTTACCAAATCCAAAATGTCACTTTGTCCTTGGCATTGCAGTTAGACCAGAAGTATATTTTAATTTATTATTTATATAGATAAGAATACAATTGAGCACTCAATGGCCTAACTAACCCTAACTACCACCTGGGATAGCCACCACGCACTTGAAATACTCCACAGAGTTTTCTCTTTTCTCTTCACTCCCTGATGAAGCCGACCTAGTGAAATGTTGGAGTCTGCTCTCTGTGGGATTTTCTTATCTTGGCCAAGGAACTAATAAGTGTTCTTTAAAAGAAAGTTGTGTTCAAAACCCTATTAGTTAAATTTGGTATTGTTTGCTTTTTCTTTCTTTTTCTCTTTTTTCTTTTTTAAGCACGTTAGGCTTCAGGGCCTACTTTAAAACCGGTTATTATCTACCCTGTTGCTGAGCTGCTTTTTGTTTTTAAAGTATTTTTCAAATAATGTATTTTTTTATTTTTTCAACAATCTTTCTTTTTTTTCCAGGAATATTATTATATATATAATAATATAATATATTTTTCCTGGTAATTATTTTTTCATTTTTCATAGTGCACTTTACTCCCCCTTTTTTCAATATTTTGTTACAATAAAAACTATTTTTTAGATTTTTTTTTCACTTTTTTTTTCACTATCTGGTTAACTCTCTCCCCTAGTTAAACTATACCTGTACATTAATAATACTTACCTAAAAAATGATATATACTTCCCTTAGATTCTGAGTCATCTGTGGCCAATTGGTGGGCCTGACTGTGGACATCTCAGTTTGACAAGTTGGTGCCTGGTGAGTTTTCTTTTCTTTTCTTTTTTCTTTTATAAGTGTTTGTATTCTGTTCTGGCTTATACTTACTTAACTGGTCTTTTGCATAGGCTGGGATTAATGCTCCCCATTTCAATCTTTTATAGTTAATATATTTTTACATATTTTGATTATTTGCTTATTTATTTAATTATTTCTTATGACTGCTGAGTCGGTTCATAAAATTTATTTTAAACCTTTGCAGGCTCTACATCATTTGGAGGTGGTGCAGAATCCGGTTCCACCTAAAGGCCTCGGGCATCATGTTTTTACTCTGGCCGCTTCAATTAAACCGGCTATGCCAACCCCGCAGGTTCTGGAGGGGATCGTGTTTTATTATCATCGAATTTATCCTATGATAGTCTTATGATATTCACAAAAAATAAAACCCCAGCTAAAAGTTAAAAAATGAATTCTGCTTTTGGGGCTTGTAGATGTACGGAGTTGTGAATTTGAATATCTTGAGTTTAATGATTATTTGGCTGTGTATGAACAGCCCCAAAAAATTTTCCAAGGGCAAAGATAAGATGAGCTCCTGTTCCAGCATTTGACCAGCTCCTAGATTATTTGAATCCTAAGATTTCGCTGGTCAATGAATGGATTGGAAGGTTTCCTGGTTCATTTTTGCAACCGTACATCCCATTACAACGGATTGAAAAGGGCTCCTTCTACTTGAGACTGGAGTCGGCTGTAAGGTTGGTGGATTGGTGGCTGGATAATTTCTAAGTGAGCAAATGATTAAAATGATTTTATTTTACCAATTATTTTAATATTGTAATACAGGGCGGTGGAGAGGAAGGTGATTTTTTTTTTCTTTTTTTTTAACCTCATTTATAGCCCTAATGTTTAATTCCCCTTTTTTATTTTTGATAAGATCATTCCCTACCCCTTTATTTATTTTTAACCCCAAGTAATGGGGCTGCGGACGGGAAGGTGAATGCCTTAACTTAATCACAATGTTAAAGGGCATATTGCTAGTTTTGATGACCTTCCCCATCCCCATCCCTTGACTTAACCCCAGGCAACAAGGCTGCCTTTGGGAAGGTGAGTGCCTAAACTTAATTACCCCTTGGGCAGCCCTAATGTTAAAATTGCACCCCTTTGATTTGTAATCCTAGCCCAAAAATAAGCCTAGCTTTCAATAACCCTAAAGAAAAATTGTATAGTCTAGGGCTAATGGAAAAAATCTTTTAATAGATTTTTTAAAAAAAATATTAATATAAATACCTTTTAAATGATTGATCCCCCATAACAGTAGTTAATTAAAAGTATAAAGATTAGGGATTTGGGTAATTTTAATAGGTGAATTCTGAGGTGTGGGTTTTGAATTTTTTTAAGCCTATATCTTAAACTATTTCTTACATTAAAATGATTTTAAGCCCACTTTTTCTAAGGAGACTATTTTAGGGGGATATTTAACTATTTTATGGGGGGATAGGGATAGTAGGGTACAGTTTCTTTAAAGAAAGATTTTTTTGGATGGACAGACGGACGGAGTGTGCTAGTGCATGGTCCCACGTGGCCAGATTTCTCCAATAAACCTAACCTAAATCTAAATGCCCACAGCTGAAGTCATTTTGCTGTGAAATTCCTTCACTTTGCTCTCTGGTGTCAGTTCTCGTCTCAGATTTCTCCAGTTTGCACTGAGCTTTATTTTATTTTATTTTTTTATTTCCTTGACGGCTTTTCCTTTCCCCTAACCACAGGCTGATGAGTTGCAGGTTACATAATCAACTCCACTGATGAAGTTGTTCAAAGTGCCTTCCTTCCCAGAATTCTCTTTATTGGTTGAGTGCAATATGTGGACAAGAAATTTGTGTTTGTAGAACTGATGCAACATACAAGGAGAGCACAAAATATAAAAAGATCAAAAGTGAAAACTAATTTTATTATGTTTTATATCACGTTCTTTAAGTCATTTAACGGATTATTGACAATTTTGTATCAGATTATTGCTGTATTCTTTAACTGTAAGCACGTTTTCCGTGGAGCAGCTCATCTACACAAAGGAGGAGGACGTGCTGCCGCTACAGACAGAGGGCCGTCTGACACAGAGCGGAAGTTTCTACAGTCAGAAAAGCAGCCACACACCTTTTGCTGACATGTAGGATTTTGAAGCACAAAACTTTAAAAAGTACAATTCTGTTTTTAAGAAGGGTCAAGTTCAACTCTCCATATGCATTAAAGCGACGCTCTTGAACCGTTTGGTTAACGTTGTGAATGCTCACGGCGTGGCTGTGCACTGATACAGTCTGTCAAAATGACACTGGACGGAGAGGAGTGAGGAGTGGTCACCTTAACCATGACGAGCTTTAAGACTAGAATCCCTGAAGCCTACCTAATCCCAAGCCACCTGAAATTCCTTTGCCCCTCCTCGTCGGCGTCTTTGCCTTTCAAATGTGTAAATCAGCACTGGCAGCAGGCAGCCTGCTCACTCATCCCAGGGGCAGCTGAAGTCAACTCAGACGCTGAAGTCTCTTTATCTGGCAGTGAGGTGATGACAGGAAATGTGAGGTAAGAAACGTTGAACACATAACTAAAACAGAAAATGGTCATGTTATTGTAATAATGACAAAATGAAGTGCATAGTGTGTGTGTGAAGACTGAAGTCCAAATATCAAACACTTTCACAAAAGGTATAACAAAACAAGTGTGCTTTTATTAAAGAATATAACCAAAGAGGAGAAATTATTCAAAGTGCATGTTGCTGTCAATGAATAAAAACTGAAGCTGAAATATCAATTGACAGAAAGTTAACTATGTTTCATGGCTGGTGTAGAAGTAAGAATGGCTGCCACTAAATCAAGAGGGTGCAGGTTCGAGCCTGGGTTATTCCTGTATTGAGCTGCTCTTATTCCTTTAATATAATTAAAAACATACATTTGATTTCAGTCTAACACCCGGTATAAATTTTATCTACCTTGTAAAAGGTATCGCTGTAGGGATATATGAAATGCTGGTGAATCACGTCGTCTTGGTATCTTGTTGTCACTTGAATTCTTTTTATTCAATTTTATTCCTGAATAAAATCACACTTGTTTCATTCTACCTTTGCTAAAGTGTTCATTTTATATACCAGTAACAACTTGAGTGACATCAAATCTGTCACGGCTTCTCTTGCACACACACATCCATGCATTAAAACGTCAGTATTTCAATTATTTGGATTTCATTGGACAGCACCTGGAGGATAGAGTGTTATTTTCCCACAATTCATACTGTGCCCACCTACCTGTAAGACTTCATCATCAATTCTGGCTCATGGGAGGATAACAAGCCGCATGTTCAGGTGGTTCTCCTGCCACTATACAGTATGAAGCTGGTCAGGTTGACGAGCATGCACTGATACAGCACGTTGCCACACCATCAAACGACAAAACAGTTCGGGATGCTAGTTGGCAATTCCCCAGGCAGACACGCGGCCCAGTCCCATCCTCCGAGAATGACCCTCTATCTGCTGCCGCCAGGTGTTACATGGGTGACCCCTTGGCCTGGTCCAGCCACTCAGGTTCTAGACGAGGATCCTGTGAGCCGGATCACCCTCTGGGAACCGCGCCAAATGGCTGTAGTGTCATAACAGACACTCCCTCTCAATGCTGGTAATGTGGCTCATTTGGGACTTCATAGGAAGTGTCACCAGAGACATGAATGTCAAAGCCGAGGTAAGTAAACCTCTCTGCATAGTAACCAAAGAAGTTTAATTTTGGATTGACAGAGGCCAAGTATTTAGTCTATATGAAGGGCAGAAGCATCCAGACTGTACCGCATCCTGCACTTGCCCCGTCCATGAACTAAGTGGCAGGCTCAGGCTTTTTGGGGTTTATTTGGGTACTACAACTGGTTTGTGCCTTGGTTCTCTTAAAGTGTCATGCCTTTAACCCATTTGGCAAAGAACTGGGCTCTAATTTGGTCTTTTGGGCTGACAAAGTAAAGGCTCTTGACTTTTCTCCACCTTTCATATTTCAGGCTGAAGCTTCAGATACAGGCCTTGGCACAGTGCTGAGCCAAAGTGTCGATGGTGTCAAAAACTCTGTCTTGTTCCTGGATGAAAATTGTTGGATCGTGAGACAAGGCATGTGGCGGTAGAATGGGTGGCCTTGGTGATCAAGTGGGCCAATCAGCAGCTGAGATACTGCCTCCTGGGGTGTGAGTTCACTCCAGTCCCTCACCCTGCCCCTCACGGCATTACACAGAGACAAACCCTCCTGTCACGTGTGAGTACTTTGACGCTTACAAACCTGACATTGCTCTTACACTGTGAACAAGCATGGCAGTACTTTGATCACGGATGCACAGCCGACACTCTTCTGCATGCAGTTCTGGCTGATTTACTATTTAGATTGTTCTGGTAAAAAGACAGGAACAAGTCAAACGTAATTTAGTAGTGAGCAGAGATCATGTCATTTTGTGGAGTAATACTTAGATTTTGAATGTCAACTCCATAAGTATTTGTGTGATTATGACAATGAATTGGGCCTTTAACAACCTGGCACAACTCTACTGTCATTAGCAGATACTGTAAGTATGGCACTTGGTGAAGATTCCAGTTTCCACATGTATGTAAATAATCTCCCATCAACGCAACTTGATCATAATCAATAGCTTAGTCAGATAAAAGGCCATTAAATCCAGTCATGAACATGGGCCGGATTTTCTGTAAATTAGTAATACAATTGTGCTGGAATCTCTTAACATCTGCTACGAGTGTCACAAAGTATGTTCACGTTAGAAATTGAGAGTCCCAAAACACAAGAAAGTCCCAGAAATGCTCAAAAATGCCCAGTAAAAGGGACCTATCATCAAACTCTGACTTGATAGATATAATAACAAACACAGTATCTTTATTTAAACTAAAAGATGTACCCTTCAGAAATGCTCTTCAACATCAATGAAGCTCAGTGAAGCACAAAGGCAGTCCAATGCAAGCAAAGTCCCAATACAGTAATCCAGGGAATAGTCAAGATAGAGAAGAAATTCTAAAATCCACTGATAGCACAAAAGCAGAAACACGATAAAAACACAAACTCGCCTACTCCATAGAGTTTGAATGAACCACCTGGAACAGTGGGAATCCCTGGCTGAGGACAGTCCATGGATGTGTTGGTTGTATTGGTATACATTGTCGGGTATGCGGTGTCTGTGCATTGTGATGTTTTTATACAACAATCTAGCGAGTGCTGTGCTCTTCCGTCGCACCTTGTTCTACCCAAATTGTGCCAAATGTCTGAGATCCACAAACCTGTCAATATATAAAGTTTACAAACCTGATGACATTGACCTGTGTTATCGTACCCTCATCTGCCTCCCAATAGGTTACTGGTGTATTACTAGTAAACCTGACTCACCCTCACCAGGTGTTCAGCCCAGCAGTATCCTTGAGGACCATTGAACCAAACAACAGACCAATGTGACTATCAAATATGGTAGAATATCTCAATCCATTCCCTTCAGGTGCCATTTGTGACCATCAAGCTGCTGATTAAGGGTCCTGAGGGTGAAGACCAAAGACTGAAGTTGTCTTTTATCCCAGAGCTATTAGCCTTCTGAATTCTAGCAGCTGCCAGGGTTATGCTGAGTTCTAAATTATCATTGTTCACGATATGTTATTATTGTTCAAGAGTCATTATTTGAAGGAATTTGAAGCGGTTGTTGAACAACTCCTTTAAGAAAATTAATGGGGGCACTCAGGCACAGTTCTTGCTTGATTTAATCAAGTCAAATATTTGTCCTGCAAGTCTTACTACGCTATTTATTCTGTTGGAAACTCTCACTTCTTTCAATTAGATAAAGATAAAACAGAAATTAGACTACTTGGCAATAAACACATTTCCGAACACATTTCTCCAGTTTTGATGTCACTACACTGGTCACCTGTGTCATTCAGGATTGACTTTAAAATTCTGCTTTTGGTTTATAAAGCCTTAAATAATCTGCGCCATCTTATATATCGGAATGTCTGACACGTTATATTCCAAATTGTAAGCTCAGATCCTCAAATGAGTGTCTCCTTATAATTCCAAAAGCTAAACTTAAAAGAAGTGGTGAGGCGGGCGGCCTTCTGCTGTTATCCACCTCAAATCTGGAATAGCCTGCCAATAGGAATTCGCCAGGCTGATACAGTAGAGCAGTTTAAAACACTGCTGAAAACACATTACTTTAACATGGCCTTCTCATAACTTCACTTTAACTTAATCCTGATACTCTGCATGTTCAATTCTTCATAATTACTATTCATGGTGGCTCTAAAATCCATACTGACCCCAACTCTCTCTTCTGTTACTTTTTCCAGTTTCTTTGTGGTGACGACCTGCTCCACCACCACCTACTCAAAGCATCATGATGCTCCAACAATGATGGATGGATTAAAAGGCAGAAGTCTACGTGACCATCATTTTCAAGTCCTTCCGTGAGAACCCTAAATCCAAAGAGGACTGTTTCATTTATGTGAGGTGGAATGCCCAGAGGGGACTGGGTGGTCTCGTGGTCTGGAATCCCTACAGATTTTATTTTTTTCTCCAGGCGTCTGGAGTTTTTTTTTGTTTTTTCTGTCCCCCATGGCCATTGGACCTTACTCTTATTCTATGTTAATTAATGTTCACTTATTTTGTTTTCTAATAATTTTATTATTTTTTATTATTCTATTCTTTATTATGTAAAGCACTTTGAGCTACTGTTTGTATGAGAATGTGCTATAGAAATAAATGTTGTTGTTGTTGTTGATCAACAGCAAAGTGTTAAAATTACTTCTTGCTTAGAGTCCAAGGCAGTAAAACATTAAACCAAGTCCAAAATTTGTGGGGTACTTCCAGATGTAGAGCTTAGTTTCAGTAATCATATTAAAACAGTACCTAACTTTGCATTTTACCATCTGAAAAACATTTGTAAAATCAGAGGTTTATTGTCAAAAATAAATCTGGAGAAACTTATCTATGCCTTTAGATTACTGCAATGCTCTTTTCTCAGGCCTCCCCAAATAAATTATTCAATAAATTGCTATTTATTCAGAATGCCGCTGCCAGAATGTTTACCAAAATTAGAACATTAGAACAACCTAGACAAGAAAATGCCATTCAGCCCAACAGAGCTTGCCAGTCCTATTCCATTAATTCTCCTAAAAAACATCAAGTCGAGTTTGGAAAGTCCCTAAAGTCTTACTGTCTACTCCACTACTTGTAGGTTGGAAGGTTAAGTGTCTGTGGTTCTCGGTGTGTCTCCGTGTTCTTGATGAACACATTTGAAAATAACAGTCTCGATCCACTGGACTGATTCCCTTCCTTATTTTAAACACTTCATTGATGTCTCTTCTTAATCTTCCTTTGCTTAAACTGAAAGACTCATCTTTTTTAATCTTGCTTCATAATTCATCCGCTGTAGTCCTGGAATCAGCCTTTCATTCTTCTCTGGACTTTTTCTACTCCAGCTCTGGCCTCACCAGTGCGTTATGTAAAGCTTGAGCATAACCTCCTTGGACTAGTATGCTAATACTAAATAACAATTTATGTGCTGGTTGACATCACAGATGCACGATTGTCAAAAAAGTAAAAATTCACATTGAAGTGATTATATTTGATATAATAAACACATATATTTGTATATTTGTGTCTACAAGACCTTTCATTTCCTGTTTTGTACATTTACACAAATCGTTGTAGACATGAAGCACACATGAAATGCATGTATTTCAAATAACGATATATCATTACTATACTATATCTCCGTACACGTCATTGCCATATGAAATCCTCAATGTAGACCTGAGCTGTAAGTGACAGAATTCAACCAGGTGTGGCTAAACAGAAAGTGGAAGTGTCAGTAGAGGCAAACGGCTGGCTGAATGGAGGGAATGGGAGTGCAGGTTCAGCATTGCTAACTGACTCTTTTGAAAAACAAAGGCGTTATTAGCAGGCAGAAGTCTCGCTGATAAGGCCATACGAGTTCCCTGGCATGTGTTGGGAAAAGTAGGGTGTCAAGAATGGCGAGATATGGAGCTGTCTGAAGTAACTTGAGGAGCTCATCCACTTGTGGCATTGAGTACGCATGGACTTGGGGGACTTGTGTTGGCAGAAGTCATTGCAGAAGTATTTTTTTCAAAATAAGGAGAAAACAGAAATCGTAGTGATTGGTAAAAATTGATATAGTGAAGGTATTAGAAATAAACTATTAGGCTTAAAAGTCAAGACAGAGGTAAAGAATTTAAGGATAATTATTGACTCTGACCTGAATTTTAAATCACATATTAATCAGATTACCAGAACAGCATTTTTTTCACTTAAGAAATATAACAAAAGTTAGATCTCTTATAACTTTACAAGATGCTGTAAAATGAGTTCACCCTTTTGTTTTCAGTCAGCTAGATTACTGTAACGCACGCCTCTCAGGACCACCCAAGAAAGACATCAACTGATTGCAACAAGTGCAGAATGCAGCTACCAGAATCTTAACTAGGAAAATAAATCTGAGTACATCACACCAGTTTTGATGTCATTCCATTGGTTTTAGAATTCACTTTAAAATACTTCTCATGGTTCACAAAGCCTTCACTAATCTGCTCCATCCTATGTTTTGGAATGCCTGTCACCTTACACTCCAAATCATAGCTTAGATCGTCAAATGAGGGTCTGCTTAACTTAAAAGAAGTGGTGCGGAGGCCTTCTGCTGTTATGCACCTAAAATCTGGAATAGCTGACCAATAGAACTTTGCCAGGCTAATATAGTGGAGCACTTTAAAACACTGCTAAAAACGAATTATTTTAACATGGTTTTCTCATAGCTACTGTACATTTTAGTGTATCCCTGTTAAGCTATATGTGCATTGAATTGTCATTTTTATCATGGTGAGAATGCAAGGAGTAGAGTTGGTGAAGTTGGATTAGTTTAAATACTTGGATCAACAATACAGAATAACTGGGATTGTGGAAGAGAGGTGAAGAAGAGAGTGCAGGCAGGGTGGAGTGGGTGGAGAAGAGTGACAGGAGTGATTTGTGACAGACGGGTATCACCAAGAGTGAAAGGTCTACAGAGTGGTAGTGAGACCAGCTGTGTTATATGGGCTGGGGACGGTGGCTCTGGAGACAGAGCTGGAGGTGGCAGAGTTAAAGATGCTAAGATTGGCATTGGGCGTGACGAGGATGAACAGGATTAGAAATGAGGACATTAGAGGGTCAGCTCAGATTGGACAGTTGGGAGACAAAGACAGAGAGGTGAGATTGAATTGGTTTGGACATGTGCAGAGGAGAGATGCTGGGTATATTGGTAGAAGGACGCTAAGGATAGAGCTGCCAGGGAAGAGAAAAAGAGGAAGGTCTAAGGGAAGGTTAATGGCTGTGGTGAGAGAAGACATGCAGGTGAAGGGTGTAACAGAACAAGATGAAGAGGACAGAAAAATATGGAAGAAGATGATCCGCTGTGGCAAGTCCTAACGGGATGAGCCAAAAGAAGAATTTTATTACTGGGCAGCAAACATACAAACTATAGAAACCTGGACATGGACACAAATAGATGAACATACACAGGCTTGGTAGGCAATAGAAATAAAACCCTGCAGTACCTCTTTATATTCTTTGCTTTGTACCCCAATGAGTGCAAGTTATCGCCAATATACTAACAACCCAACTGAGCTTCACCAATGTAGGAAGCATTTTAAGATAGAGACGCTTCTATCTGTGGCACCTCTGCACAAGAACCACATTTTTCCACCCTCACAAACATGCAGTTTGTAATGTCTGGAAAAAAATTGGGATCAAATCCCTTAGAGATCTGTACATAGACAACGTCTTTGCATCCTATGAACAATTACATTCCAAATTTAACTTTCCAGCAACACATTTCTTTCACTATCTTCAAATCAGAAACTTTGTTAAACAAAACTTGCCCAATTTTCCTCAACTCCCACCTTGGTCAGTTTCTAGGTCTCAGACAGCATTTCTATAATATATAAAACCATTTTATAGTCCCTCCCTTTCAAAAATCCAATAGGACAGTTGGAAAAGGATCTCTCACTTAAAGTAACAATGCAGATAATTAACTCGCGCTCCATATGCGCAATACATACAATTATTCAACTCAAAATTATATATCGAGCACATCTGTCTCACTTAAAATTGTCCAAAATGTTTCCAAGCTGAGATCCAACCTGCGAACGCTGCAATCAAACTCCAGCCTCACTGGGTCACATGTTTTGGGCCGCGTACACCGAATGAACATCATCATTCTGGACCAAAATCTTCAAGTGCCTTTCAGACAGCCTTGGTGGCCCAATCCCTCCTAATCCCAGCTGTTTGGTGGGCTCACAGAGGGGCTTAAAGTGGAGAAGGACAAACAAACTGTGATTGCATTCACTACACTATTGGCACGTAGACTTATCTCTTTGATTTGTTTTCAATCTTATGTTTGTAAAAATGTATTTATTTGTATGGAATGATGTGTGATTTTAATAAAGTCAAAAAAAAAAAAAAGATGATGTTAGGTAGAATTCCCAGTGAGGATTGCGTGGTCTCTTGCCCTTGGTACCCCTGCAGATTTTGTTTTTTTTTTTCCATGCCATCTGTAGTTTTTTTTTTTTTGTTTTGTTTTTCTGTCTTCCTGGCCATCTGACCTTATTTTATTCTTTGTTACTTAGTGTTGCCTAATCTTATTATTGTTTCATATAAAGTTATCTTTCTTCATCTTGTAAAGCACTTTGAGCTACGCCATTTGTATGAAAATGTGCTCTAGAAATACAGTAAATGTTGCTATTGTTGTTGACCCCTGTAGCGAGTGTTGGGAACAATTAGGAAGAGACTTCTTTGTCAGTTTTAGGCCATAATGGATGGACTGGGTGAACGGGCATACCTGGAGTAGCTAATTCTCCCAAACAATAAGTGGCAATGTTCCACAGAGCTGAACCCAGTTAGGACACTTGCAGGGTGGAATGGGAGTTGGACTCCATAAAAACAGCCATGTTGGGGTCTTTGGATGCCGCCAGTGCTGCCTGGGGTGGACTGCCCTGGTTTCCACACAACCTGGAAGTGCTCCAGACAATCTGGGTGTGACACCAGAATCAGTTTGCAGATCAGATTTAAAAAAAGAGCCTGCTGCCTCACTTAACACTAGAATTACCAGCGCCAACGAGAAAACTCCTAAATCTGGCCCACCTTAAATCCCTTTGCACCTCTCCATCAGCCTCTTTTGTCTTCTAAATGTGTCGATAAGCCCACAAATCCCCCCCACCCTGATGATAGTTTTGAATATAAGAAACTTTAGGGCTACCCAAGAGGGCTCTCCTTGGGAAGATCAGTACCCAATGTTAACAGGGTGCCCAGATAAAGGACTAATAATGTTGGTAAATGAAGGGAAAAACATCCCTTTGATGACAGATATACCTTTGTATACAAGAACTAGTAGTCGAAATTCCCCATACTAGTGTCAGACAATTCACCCATCAATTTACAAGGGACAGATGCTTTGTATAAATTAAGCACGAGAATCTGGTGTACCCGAAGGCTGGTATATAGTATATCGATCCAGAAGGTGTTCAAAAACAAATGGCAATGCCAAGTAGAGTAGCCTCTGTGTTTATGATAGGAGATATTGACAAATTTGTATCTGAGGTTTAGGAGAAATGGGAATTGTTCTTCACAGCTCCTCTGCTTAACACTAGAAACCCCTCTTAGAGCTTTATTGTACAATGATTTACAATTCAAAATGTGACCAGAAGCCTGCAGAGCTGCTATGCAGAAGGACCAGAATGAGGTAACTGTAAGTAGTTTCGGGTTCCAGAATCAATACCACATATGACTCTGCTTGTATCCCCAGGATATGAGGCTAAGGAATTGGGTCTTATGATGAAAGAAGCAAAGCAAGTAAAATGGACAAACACAGATAATCCACTCATTTTTTACATCAGGAGATAACAGATACATCACAATTCAGAGTACTGCCATAATGAAAGGTTTACCAAAGATGGCAGAGGTGACAGCTTCAACCACGGCACCCATGGAGGTAATGGAGGAGAAACAGGAAAAATTGGTCAATGAAATGGAAGAAAAAATCCCAAATGAAACTGATGTAGGGCTTGTGAAATCGGCTAATCCTGTAGTGATAGGGGCTCAACCCACCTTAGGGGATGCAATATCTTTAAAGACCTGAAGATGTATTCCTTCCTCATCAGACATTTATGGGTCTCATAGAAGCAGTAGTTTAGTGGAAGCTAGAAGAAATTGTAACAGCCCTTTGTTGCCAGTCTTAAAAGCAGACAAGTCTAAGTGGAGATTCGTCCATGATTTACGAGCTAAATGAGGCCTGCTGAAATTCCCAATCCTGTTCAAGAATGTTCCACCCAATGCAAAATATTTTACAGTAATTGACTTATATTTGGCCTTTTTTAGTGCCATTGGCTGAAACGTGCCATTCATTGTTTGCTCGGTGGGTTTCTGTTTCCTGAACCGTATTGCTCTTCTGGTCTGCTGATGGATTTCTATATTTAGTGACAAACAGCATCCATAGCTCTGAGTGTATTTTCTAAAGCTGCTGCCCACTGTGCACGTGACAATTCCACTGGCACTCCTTAGGCTGTCATCTTATAGCACAGCAGATATGTTTATGTATAACATTGAGTTCACTACAACGAAAGGGGTCTGCAGCCCCTACAGTACAGTGAGACTGATCCAATTTCATAACACGTGCAGCAGCACAATTAATTCCAGACTGTCAAAATAATACAGCAGATAAAGAATGATGGAAACGTTCATTGTGTGTACAGCTATTACTTCAAAATTACATAACTGTCCAATTTCATTACAATGCAGACAAACTATGTTTTACTAAAATGGCTGACATTCTCGGAATCAAGGCCCAAGAAGTTCTAACCATGAAGGTCGAGCCCAGCTTGTAGCAATGCACAGCCTCAGACTCTTGAGATATGCACTGACCAACTCAATTAAACCGGAGTGACTTTTCTGTAGCATCACTCCAGGACTGGGGACAACTTTACGAGAGGAGCAGTTGATCCCAAGCGCCACATAAACGGCATGGGCATGTCGCAAAAGTCGTCCCGCAGTTCTTCTGCATCTTGTGTGACCACCTCTTGAGGTCAGCACTGCTTTACAGTACACTGGCATGAAGAGCCAGTGAGTCTCAGAATCTAAAGTTTGGGGGGTAAACGGTCAATGGCTGCTCACAGTTCAGGGTAGGCCTTTCACTGTGCATGACAGGTCAGATTGTAAAAACTAAGAGCCGTGCTGAAGAACACAAATAGCAGCAGCTTGAGCTGCACTGCAGACTCTCGGTGCGTGTCGGTGGTAGACGGTTATTTGTTTGAAAACACACAATGTTGGCTAAAGAGTCCTCTGGGGTTCATTAAGACTGAAAAGGGACATTTAATGACAATGAGATGGTAGAGAGGCTGCAGGAATCCCCCTAAAAGTCTTTAGTGTGTTTGTGGGTAGACGTGGAATTGTTAAGGGAAATAAAAATAGAATTCAAGAAGTGGAAGAGTGATTTCTGCTTTCCAAATAATAAGGCATCTTGCCTTAAATACATTTATGACACAGACGTCTATGTATTTTTTATATGTTTTCTGCTCTTTTGATTTTGGTCACTATCTGCGGAAATCTTATTGTCAAAATTTCTATCTGTCATTTCTTGCAGATCCACACGCCGACTAATTTTCTGATCCTTTCCCTTGCAGTGGCTGATTCTTGATGGTGGAGTGGCGACTCTGAGGCTTGGAATCTGCACTGGCAATCGGAAGGTTGCCGGTCCGACTCCCGTAAATGCCAAAAGGGGACTCTGCCCTGTTGGGCCCTTGAGCAAGGCCTTTAACCTGCAATTGCTGAGCTCTTTGAGTAGTGAGAAAAGCGCTATAGAAGTGCAAAGAATTATCATTATTGTTTGTAATGCCTGTTACTTTAATTATTATGATTGAAACCTGCTGTTACTTTGGAGAGATTTACTGTTACGTCTATCAGATACTCGCTGACTTGTTCAGTGTGGCCATTGTTACTCATTTGGTGTTAATATCAATTGATCGCTACATTGCTGTTTGCAATCCATTCTTTTACAGCTCAGAAATAACTGTGAATATCACAAAGTTCAGCATTGTAGTGATGTGGCTCTATTCACTTGTATAAACTGTACATTCATATTTGTATATTTCACATATTTGTAGATAACACAGGTGTGTGAACAGGCATGTATACTATATGTATTCAGTGTTAACTGTTACTTCTATAATAGTTCTATAATATTAAAAATGTCTAATAATCAGTCTCATAATAAACAAACAGGACTGCTAACCACTGCTGCATATTTGCTCTGCTCTGTCAGACTGTGTCTGTAAAACGTTTAACATGTCGCTGAGTGGATTTTATTATAACAGATTTTATAATCCCAGCCGATATGCTCCTGGCACAAGCTGCTCATGCTGGATTAATGCCCGGTCGGTTAGAAAATGGAGGGATGAAAAGTACAAAATGAAAATCAATGAAATGATGAAGCATCTAAAATGACTGAATATGAAATGCCAATATTCAAATTTATCACCCAACAATTTTTTTAAGTTAGGGTCTTGATGTTGTATGTTATTAATCTCAGGCAATGCTTTGAAAATTGACTGAACATTCTAATTTTGGGTATTAATAAATTTCAGTCAATGCATCTTTCTAGGATTATGATGTATGTTAACATGAAATGCAGTATATATATATATATATATATATATATATATATATATATATATATATATATATATATATATATATATATATATATATGTCACAAAAACGAGACATAAACAGATAAAGGTTTGGGGCAGCCACCCGTATAATATGGTATCCCAGCTGCAAAAGTCGTTTTTATCAAATAATCAGCACTGAAGTGCATACAACTGAGTCCAGGACAAGACTGTGGGAAAAGGGGAAAAGGGTAGGCTTTTAAAGAGGAAGACAGGAAGTGAGGTCATAAGGATCGGGCCCATGTTCTTCAATCATTGGTTCGAGCCCGGACATGACATCACAGGGCTGGAGCCGGTAAGGTCTACTTCCATTGGCTCGGTCCCGGAAGTAACATCAAGAGAGTCAGGTGGAATCTCCTGGGAATGGCCTACAGGAAAGGGAGAAAAAGAGTCAGTACACTCTGCCACATCCCAGCATGCCTCAGAACCGCCGACACTCAGGCCCTTTAGCTGCCTCCCATGCGCAAGTGTGTGACAATATATATATATTAAACATCCCGGCCAGGACGCCCCTTCACTGAGTGGGCCGGGGGAGCAAGCGTGGGCAGAACATTACCTCCCCCAGGATGCTAGATGGCAGTCCCCATAGGTTGCAGTGGTGCCTTGGACTCCTGCAGGGTTTCATGGGAGATGGAGTTGTCTACAGCACTTTTGGAATCTGGGGGCACTGCCAGGGGGTGCTGCAGTTGCTCTTGAGCCCGTATGGGCGATCCTTTCACCACACCTGGAAGTGCAGCCAGAAGTAGGTCATCAAGCACCTGGAGCACTTCTGGGTGACATAAAAAGAAGGCACTCGGTGAGCCAGAGCCAGGAGGAGGGAGACGAAGTTTGCCAAGGAGGAGTGGAGGAAAAAGAAAAGAGAGAGAAGGAAAAGAAAAGTATTTGTGTTTTTATAAGTGCCGCCTGCGTCTGTCTGTGTCAGGCTGAGTGGCTGCTATGCCCTCTGAACTTGTCACAATATATACACTGTATGTTACTCTGATCAAGGCTGCTATCACACTTGGTGCTTTACTTCAGATTTTTATACTTTATTTCATGATATTCTTTTTATTCGTCTGCTATTACCATCTTTTGTATTATGCTGAAGTAACTCTGAGGTTAAACTCAATGCTTTCTTTCTTTTCTCTCTGATGTCAAGTTCTCTTCTCGGGTTTCTCTGTCTCTGCTGAACTTCTTCCCTTTTCAGCTCTGTTGTTGCTCTTAGCATTTTCTTCTTATTGTTTATGCAATATTATATAAATATATAAATATTGCACAAGTTCACATTTATTCCTTTTGACAGACACATCACAGATTGTTCAGGTTTTCTTTCTCTTTCATTTCTCAAATGGCTGCAGGGTTGTTGTAGAGCACAATGGCTCCTGCCACTTCACATACACAAGAGTTCCATTTGTGACATTTCAAAATCTAACGACACAATACTGAGGTGTGCGCTCATTCGTGTGTTTTGATATTTTATTCTTTGTAACGAATGCTTTAGTAAGGACGTTGTCATTCTTGTCTCTGTAACCAACTGAAAACAGCGGTAAAGGGGGTCTTCAACAGTGTCACTCCACATGGAGAAAGAGCACCAGACCTCCGAGACCACCGTAAACCCCATCGTGCAGCACTGCTATGGTGTCCACATGTTGGTGACTTTCAGATCCGTATTTCCGAGGTCACTATGACAGTTGGTAACTAATGAGACCCCTGCCAGTGTTGCTAAAGATCAAGTGACACGCGATATGTTGTTTATTGTTCATTTCTTTTTACTTTGCCGCACTTCCTTTATACATCACAGTAGCGTATTTGATTACAAGTTTATCTGAAATGCACTTTACACTTCACAGCCTGTAGTATAAACTGCAGACCTCCATCCACCGCCATGGCTCACCTCAACTGCTCTTCTCTCAAAACTCAGATTTCCAGGCAACGATGGACTTCTGTGTGTTATGATCTGCTTAGACTGTCATTTTTATTCGGCTCTCCTCTATAATTTGATTTACTTAACTTAGTAACTTTATTTGAACTTGTTGAAATATTTTTGTGTCCTTTTATCACTGCCATCTTTTTTAGCATGTGGTATGCCTGTTGGGCACCACATTGTTGTGTCGTGGAAGTTCCAAGGGGTGCAGAAATAAATCTTTCAAAAAGTGCCCAAGACCACAGGGTCAGAGGGTGAGAGGCTCAAGAGGTTTCTAACTCCCGTCAAGAGCAAAGGGTCATAAGGTTTGTAGAGCGCCAAACTGTCTAAGTGTCTGCAAAAGCACCGTAACCCTTTGGAGGGCCTGTGCCCCAAATGCCAAGGTGCATTGGACTTAAATGGGGTGTCAAAGAACAGGGCATCTCCCCCACAATGCAACCCATCCCTTGCTGGGTGTCTAGCCCTCATGGTTTTTCTAACACTAGCCTTGTAAAAGGTGGGGTGGGATGGGAGTGGGGGCCAAATATTTCTGGGCTATACCCCCTACAATTCAAATCCCTCTTCTGGGCCTGACTCCCAAGGGTCTTCTGAGTCTTGCACCCTCCATGTTCCTGGGCCATTTTTGCCTCTGTTGCCCTTGGGTGGCATGGGTGTAGGGTGCATGGAGTGCCCAACCCACCACTTGGAATGGGGCCTAACCTTCATGGTTTCCCTAACCTTAGCCCAAATCTCCAAGGGGGTTTTTGACCCTAAAGGATGGGGTGGAAGAGGGAACAATTGAGGTGTCAAATGGCAGGGATTGGCCCCCTCAACCAGATGCACCCTCACCAGGATGCTCACCCACACTGTTACCCTGAACCACATCTGAATTCAAACTGACCACTGAACCCCAACTTGAACCCAACCCCCCCCTCACCTGGGTGCTACCCTTTAACTTCTCCAAACGCTAACCCCCTTATGTCTGTTTTCCTCCTTGACCCAGTAGCTAATAAGTGCCAGAATTGCTTCCTTCATGTCTAAAATGGCACTTTTTGGAATGGCTAACAGACAGACATCCTCCTCCTTTGGTTGGAGGGCGAACTGCCAAGGTCAACTGTTTTCTGAGTCAAATGCAAACTCTTAAGGGGCTGAATCCAGAACACTGAGGCTGCCTGGCGCCTTGTCAACCACAATTAAAACCTGCTTGCAGCTGGTGGGGGTGACTTGCAGGATGACATCCAGAATTCCTCAAAAATCTACCCGCTCCTAAGAGACTGGCAAGCAGCAAGAGGCTTGCAATCCCATCCCCCCACCAGAACGGGTAAAAAGTTCTCTCAGTGCATTTGTTATGGTGTGAGGTGCCTGGAGTTGTAGAGGGAAATAAAATATCGTTATTCGGAACACATACATTTCATATGTGTTTCGTGTCTACAGCGATCTGTGTAAATGTAGGATGACAGGAAATGCGAGAAATGTTTAACACGTTATCGTAACGATGACAAAAGTTTGACATCAAGTGTATGTGTGAAGACTGAAGTCCAAATATCAAATAAACACTTTCACAAAAGGTACAGGTGTAACAAAACAAGTGTGCTTTTATTCCAGAATATAACCGAATTAAAGAAATCAGGTTAGGGTACGACATTGATATGACCACATGGGTGGTGCAGAACTGCTGACTCATAATAAAGAGGTTGAGGGTTAGAAATTAATGAGGTAGAGGGAATGCTTACCCGAGGAGAGATGTTAGATGGTAATCCGGAAGTGGAGGAATTTAGAACTGTAAGGGAACAAGTAGGGGGACAACAGGAACTAACTGGAGATTCTGATCCATTTCTTGTAGGAACGTCTTCAGAACAGACAGAACAATCAGGGTCAGGTACAACAAGGTTGGAGGTAATGACTAGATCTATTGATGGTGAAAAGATGAGAAGGGAAGAATGGACACCAGAAAATATGGGTGACTCCAATTCCCAAGCTGATCCCATCATTCTTAATAATCAGAATGATATAGATAAGATTGAGATTGTAGATCGGCCTATAAGATTGGAAGGGTGGCGTGAAAATAAAAAAATGGTTCCCGACATTACTAAATCATACTTGATCTTCGGGGATTCAAATATTAGTAGAATCCCTCATTATAGGCAAAGTGAATTGGAAGCCTTTAGTCTTCCAGGGGCAGGAGTTTGGGATCTAACTGAGGTAATTAATAGAATTAAGAAACCAAATAATTTAGTATTGAAAATTTTGGTTTGCATAGGCTTAAATGACTGTAATAAAGGTCGGGTAGGGAGACACACAAAGGACTATTTACAAAAATTAGTTTTAAGTCTAAGGCATAAATTTCCACAGGCGAAGGTGTTTTTGGTTACAGTTCCTTATTCGGTGACAGACCAATCTAAGGAGGTTTATGAAAGAATACAGGAATTTAATGGTTTTATTTCCTCCCTATCAGGTATTGAAGTGGTAGACTCTATGGGACAGGGGGATGTGGAATTAGAAATGGGTGATATGTTGCATTGGGCAATGGGCCAGGCATTTCTAATTGCGGATCAATGACTAGATAGCTTGGACCTCTTACAGGAGTCTTATAGATTTGTATTGGCAAAGGAATGTAATATCTATAATCTCAGTAATAATTTTAGATTAACAGGTTCGGATATATCTCTGTTACAGAGGGGTTTATCCTTTGTACCGACACCGGTGGGGACAGATATGGAGGAGATTAAAAGGGATATTTGTAAATACCATCGACGTTTGAAATTACTAGACTATTTTGCCTATGAGACAGGGTATACCTCTAGAACATTTGTAGAACCGTCACATTAGCAGGTTAAAAACCAACAATTGAGTCAGATGATTTTAGAACTGATCCGGGAAGATCAACAGGATATAGTCAAAATGCAAGTGGCTCCTGGGACATTAGATAACCTGACCAAGGTAGAGAGAAGGTCATTGGAACACTTTAGAAAGATTAATTAACAGATTGTTATCAAACCAGCGGATAAGGGATCCATGACTGTAATCATGGATAGGGAACAATATATTTTAGAGGCCAAAAGACAACTATCTAACAAACTCCATTACAAACCTTTAAGAAAAACTAAGCGAGATAAGACACATAGCAAAATGGTTAAGATCCTTGATAGTATGCAAGAGGAGGGTTTTATCTCGGCCAAACAAAAACGTTATTTGGCAGGTCCATCGGATCCTTCAATACGGAAATTTTATTTGTTGCCTAAAGTGCCTAAAAAACCTGAATCATGGGCAGTACCCTATCAGATTCCACCAGGGAGACCTATTATATCAGACTGTAGTTCAGAGTCGTATCGTGTGTCGGAACTGATTGAATTTTATCTTCATCCTCTTTCATGTCAGCATAACAGTTTTGAACAAGATACTTACCACTTTCTTCAAATTATCAGGGGTAGACTGGTTCCGGAACATGCCTTCATTTTTTCAATGGATATTGAATCGTTATATACAAATATCAGTATTGATTTGGGGGTGGAGGCGGTGAAGCAGATTATGCAACAATATCCGGATAGCAATAGACCAGATGATCATTTAGTAGATTTACTTAGGTTAAATTTAACAACAAATGAATTTGAGTTTAATGGTGCCTTGTACTTACAGACTTATGGGACAGCGATGGGGAAAAGGTATGCTCCCTCGTACGCAAATATTTATATGGCCAGATGGGAGGAAGAAGCTTTCTTGAAATGTCAGAAATTACCTTACCTGTATTTGAGGTATTTAGATGATATTTTTGGGATCTGGTTA
This sequence comes from Polypterus senegalus, assembly GCF_016835505.1. Taxonomy (NCBI): domain Eukaryota; kingdom Metazoa; phylum Chordata; class Cladistia; order Polypteriformes; family Polypteridae; genus Polypterus; species Polypterus senegalus. Next base: position 388,474 of record NC_053154.1, on the reverse strand, counting down.
CATACGGAAGAGGAATTTGAACAGTTTGTTAACACACTGAACGGAGTTCATGAGACTATTAGGGTAACAGCGGAAATAAGTAGGGAGAAAATAACTTTTCTAGACACCCAGGTTTATTTTGAGGGAATATCGGAATTTAGGAAGAAATTATGTGCTAAGGTCTTCTTCAAGAGTACAGATATGCATGCTTTGTTGCAAAAATGGAGCTATCACCCTAAACATACGTTTAGGGGAATAGTGAAATCACAACTGATTAGATTCTATAGGATCAATACAGACTATGAGCATGTCCAGGAGGCGATTAGGATCTTGTTTTCATCTCTTTTGAAAAGAGGGTACTCCAGACGATTCTTGAGGGAAATCAGATGTGAGGTACAACAAACCTATAGGAAATATCTGGAGGTCCCAAATAATACTGGGAATAATAAAACAGGTATTCCTCAGATTAGAGAGGGGCAGGATAATTTATCAAATCTGTCAGACATTTCCTGGTTAACTCTCTATTAGTCAGATGGAGAGATTACTGGTTTTAAAGATAGATAGATAGATACTTTATTAATCCCAATGGGAAATTCACAAAAGGGTGGAATACTTACCTTTCTGGTGATGTAGAAGATCCTCAATTGGGGTCCAGGAGGCAGGGTGATATTATGAAAGGAGAAATATCTCTGGTACCTGAAATTAAAGGGATAATTAATTTTCCGGAGGGGAATACTTACCGTTGGGTCTATCCTCTTCTTCTTCCTTCTTCTTTCTTCTTGCAATGTTGGGACATCTGGTACCTGCAAAATAAACAAATACTTAGAAAGAGGTATCAATTAAGATATAATGGTTCAATAATAAAGTTAGAAAGACATACCGATATAGAAAGATACTTACCTGTGATAATACCTGGAGATATCTTAAAGATAGGGAGGAGGATATGGGAGGAGGAAGTAGATAAGATGGATGGTGTTGGTGTGAGAATACAACATTAAGTGAATGAAAAGATGGAACTCTGGAGAGAGCAAAATACAACACAACAGTGAACCTGCGGCATAACAAACTTTGCGTGGCTCAGATGTGCATGTGGACTCTTACCACAGACGAAAGGGACTAACTGGGTGGTCAGTGAGTTTTTGTGTCCGGGACAAATGGGCAGGCAGTGTGAATGCCTTGAGAGCGAGGGTAGATGCCGTCCGGTGAAAAAGGAGTGTTGGTGGGCAGGGAAACGTTTTCCGTGTTCCTGCAGGAGCATCTAAGAAGACGCGTGTTTGTCACGGATGCGAATACCTGTATGTAGCGTGTAAAACAGTTTGCTATGGTGCATGCGGTCGTGCGTCGTAACCGAAAACTCAGTTTTTAAAGACTGCTTACTTCATTGTGTTTTAACCTCAGTTGTAAAGGATTGTTTGAAGGATCCCATGGGATACCCCTCGCAAACCGTTTCACACACTGCATATGGCGATTCACCTCTGTGAGAAACATGCCTCTATGAACAGTTAACGTAGCTCAGAGGTGCATGACATGCACATGACATTAACCTGACCTGCACTGCATGTGGCCTCTACAACTGACGAATATAAATGACACCATTTTTTCTGTGTCGTCGCGTCCGAGTTGGTGGGCGTGGCCCTGCGAGTTGTCGTCGTATCCAATGGTCTTGGAGTTGGTGGGAGTGGCTCCTTCCTGCGTGCACCATAGGTGTCTCACTTGTCGGCGGCTTAGTGAATCCATGCCCCTTCCGGTGTGCTTGACTTAGTGAATTATATATATATAGATATTTGGTTTGAGTCTGTAACAGCCAGTGTAAATTTATGGGAGAACTTTTTGTCCAACTTTAGCTGTGGCAGTGTGGGGTTGGGATAGCAGGCTGCTTGCTGCTTGTGCTGATTGACACATTTACAAAACAAGATGCTAATGGAGAGGTGCGTAAGAATTTAAGGTGGCCCGGGATTACGACTTATTTTGTAACTTCAGGCATTCTAGTGCTAATTGCTTGAGGGTCTGAATAAAACGTTTGACCAAACCAACAGTTTGATGATAATACTGAGGTTTTAAGGTGTTTTATCTTAGAAACCGCCCTGAACGTATCTGAGGTAAAATGTGTTTCTTGGTCCAGAAGGACTTCTTTAGGAATGCCAGTCTGTGCAAAGACCCCTAAAAATTCCTGTACAATTTTCTTCAAGGCAGGCTATCTCAATGGAATGGCCTCAAGGTATCAAGTTGCATAATTCACGAGGACCAGGAGAGGCAGGAATTGGGGGTTGGAACATTTGAAAGAGACAGTACTGTGCAATAAATTATTTCATTGAGGGGCGCGCACAGTGCGGCAAGCATCTTGCAGGACGCAGGAACAATCTCAGGAAGGGGAGCCAGCTCATTGCTACCACTGCGTCACCGTGTCCCCATGTTTAATGACATACTTTAATTCTTATCATCATGAAAATGATATCAAGTGTACATCTCAGTATTTAATTTATTCAGAGTGCTATAATATTACGAATGTAATGGATTCTGTGTCCTGTTGGAGGAAGGGAAAGCCTGGAAGCACATAGTGAGTCACAAAGATAGAGCACATAGAAGATCAAATACAAAACAAAGCATTTAACGTGCTACTTTAGTAGTGATGGGATTTTAGAAAGTAGTAAATTAAACAATTTTAAGATGAAGTTTATGACGTTCTACTTTAATGACAAAATAAAATACGTGATTAAAGTGGAAATTTCAAGATCAAAATTGACATTTTAACCTTTTTTTCCACTGTGTCCCTATTTTTTTCTTTGCTCTGTACCCTTGTACGCTTCCATATGACACTCAGATGGTGGGCTACTACTCGCCTTTTCACGACGACTTTGAAATCTGACCACTCTTTTTTTATTTCGGGTAATGTACGACTTTCTGACCTTGAACTTTTGAGTTCTCCACCACTCTGTCACTCGATCAACTTCCTTTTGTTGTTTATTCCACTGTTTAAACCAACAAATAGTATGTTTTTTCTTGGCCTCCACTTGGTATTCGCTGAAATTCTTCTTTTTTCCCCCTGTGCTTTTGCCATTGTTTTTTCACAGAATGCAAAACCCAAGGGGCTACTTACAGTATATTGATTTGCATATTCAAAGGGCCATAATTCTTGGAGGAGTCGGGGTGGGGCGGCAGGCGGCATTTCAAGCTGACCAGGATTTATGGAGCAGAAGAACGTGGAAGTTAGCGTAGGCACAGATTTATACATCTAGATTTTTTTGTGTGTACGCACATTTCTGTTTTTGTCTGTACATGTTTTAGTGTGAATTCTATGCACAGCATTATACATTTGGCCCATGGGATTTGTAGTCCATTGACCATCTGGGGAAGCTACTACATTCCAATGTTCTCTTTTAAAAGAAGCCAGCAACTGTCTAAACAGTAACTGCAGTTCTGCCAAAGGATTACACGTGAGCTCCAAGGGCAGCGCTTCCCTCTGTGATATCAACTCAAGGATATCTGAGGCTGACATCAGGAAATCCTCAGTGCTGCATTGGCTGGACACCCCCTTCCTGTCATGCTTAGGTGGAAGACACAGGGTGGCAGCATTCTGACACGGGGGCTCCCTGTCTGTAGCGAGGCCTGCGATCTGATTTGGACAAAGTGGTGCAGTTCTGGCTTTCCTGTTTGACCTGTTAGTCCTACCTAGTTTGGCCGAGTACAGAGGACTGCGAAAGACAGCCACCATCTTTTTCCAGGTTTTCCCAACATATGTAATCATACAGTAGGCAGATTTGTACCAGCAGATTTCTCCATGGATACAGTTAACACTAGAATCCCCGAAGCCTATGAAAAACCTCATAATCCCGGGACACCTTTAATTCCTTCGCACCTCTTCATCAATGTCTTTTGTTTTCCAAATGTGAGCTCTGAGAAGTTTGCCATGAACTCAGCTCTGGCAGCGGGGGAGATGGGAGAGCAGGCTGCAGGCTGCTTGCTGCTTGTGCTGATCGACACATTTGCAAAAGAAAAGACGCCGATGAGTATTACACTTACGAGTTTTTTCATAGGCTTCAGGGATTCTAGTGTTTAGACTGATCTTCCCTGTGGTCCACTGTTGCAGAAGTACATTATAGGTTGTCTCAGTTGGTGGCACAGCGGTGTAGTCGCAATGCTGCTGCCTTGCTTCAAGGTGGTCAGTGTTAACATCCAAGGTGGTCTTTGCCTGGAATTTGCATGTCCTCCCTGTGTCCTCCTGGGTTATTTCAGGGAGGTCCAGTTTTCTCCCAGAGTCCAAAGACATGCAGGTTAGTTAGGAGGATATGCCATGCGACACTGGCCTGTGTGCATGTCACCCAGTGATGGAGTGGCACCCTCATTGAGGCTTGTTGTTTGGAAAGCAACACATTGTCTTTGTGAGTGCCACTGTGTCGACACATATAAACATTTTTAAAGATGATGGAATTTATCTTCCTGGGCAAATAACATATTCTGACAGCCAGAATTTCAGTGTCAGAATTACAAACTGTACTTTTAACTAAAATCTGCTCTCTTTTAGACCATTCATCATTCACGTACAGTAGATGACCTGTCCCCCTCCTGCCTTTTTTTCTCTGACTGCTCAAATAAGATGAAATCCGTCCAGCATTAAAATAGTGTCAGGCATATCTGGTTTAAAGCAGCTCTCTGTAAACCTCAAAATGCCACTGTACTTTGTGGAATTCATACAACACCTGTGGACGAAGTTTCAGACCCGACAGCAGGTGTGGTTATAAAGCAGCTTTATTTTCAGAGTCACGGTGAGAAGAGTTTCAGAAAAGCAGACAATCAAATATACATGACAGCGTCAGGGCTCTTCTGAACCCCGTCTGTTGGGTGGGTCCAGTTTTATACCCCTAGAATGCGTGATTTAATATCATTATAAAATGTAACAGTCAACACTTTATTATACACAATCCTTGAGCCCCTTTAACGCCCCTTATGCAACTTGATTTCTTGGCTCCTTTTGTTATGGCGTTCAGATGTAAGCTAAGGGACAACGTGATGAGGCAGACTCATGTGTGGAATGCTCAGACCTTGAGTCCTTTGCACAAACATTTTTCTGTTTGCTAAAACAAAGCATGCTGTTACATAGTTTAGTAAAGCTTACTTCTCAGACATGAATTAGTACAAGGGAACGAAGAGAACATTCGTCTTCCACATTCCCCCCTTTTTTAGCAAACAAAAATATTTGATCAGGGAGAGTTGAGTAGGAAAGGGTAGGAGAGGAGGATGGAGTGGAGTGGGCGGAGGAGTGTGGGGTGGATGTGCTGATCTGAAGCATTTTTTCTTTGTGTAAAAAGTAAGCCTTTGCCATCGAGGCAGTAAAATACTTGCATACAATGTATCTTATCAAGGGAACAATACAGCAAGCTACAAGCAGGAGAACGATTAAAGCAACCATAAGAGAGATGAAAACTGACTTGAGCCATTAAACCAGGATGAGTGGAGGTGTGTTCTGACTCAGGACCCACAACACTGGCTAAAGCTCAGCTAAATGAGCCACCAGAAACCTGCAAACAGGAACAAAGCACAAGAAGTACCCGGTGACTTGAAAATAAATTACCCTAAAATGTCCAAATATTGCTGTTCTTATAGCTGAAAGTGCAGACAATTTTTACTATTATGTTCTAGAAAATAATCTGTAGGAAGAACAAAAATCCAGCTTTCTTTCAAGCTGTGCTTTATATAGCGTCTTTCATACATTTATCAGTCCATCCATTTTCTAACCCACTTCAGTTCAGGGTCATGGTCATCTGGCGCCTATCAAAGTTGTGGGCACTGGAACCCTTGAACTGGATGCCATCCTATCACAGGGCACACTCGTTCACATGTCCATAAGAAACACCAAGCAAAAGTAAATTATCCAGTTAACCCAGTATTTACATCTTCAGGATATGGCAGCAAACAAGGATACCGCAATCAAGGGTGCCATCTTTTGCAATGTGAGATGTGAATCCAAGCAGGCAGTCCCTCAACTTTAACAGCGTGTGGTGTCGACAGCAGAACTTGGAACGGTCCTCTCCACCGAGGGTGATGCCAATGTTTCCTTCGAGTATCTCTAACCAGAATCCAGGTTCCTAACGGAATCAGGGAGTTCTTTGATGGAGGACTAGTTCTCCAGGCCTGATTCACCTGCTCGTGGACTTCCTTCAGAGAAGCTTGGAGACCTGTAAGACTGGAAAGAAGATCATTGTCCACAGTATGCAGTGTAACATTACCTATGACCATGCCGACTGGCATGGGCCATCCGGTCAGAATTTCGAATGGCGACAGCCCTAACTGCCAATGTGTTCTTCCCCTTAATCCCATCAAGGCCAGAGGCAGAGCATCAGGCCAAGTTAAATTTGTTTGCTCACAGATTTTAGCCAATTTAGATTGCAAGGTACCATTGCATCGTTCCACAATACCTCCACTCTGGGGGTGGTATTTGCAATAATGATGCACATTTATCTGGAGCCAGGTGGTTAATTCATTTATAACGGAATTTACAAAGTGGGTGCCATTATCAGTTTGTAATTTCTGTGGTATTCCCCATCTAGGAATGATTTCCTTTATCAAAGCTTTTGCCACAGGTTTGGCATCTGCATGTTTGGAAGGGAAAGCTTCCACCCATCGGGAGAACACATCAACAATTACTTAACAGTATGGTACCCTTTGATGGTGTTAATTCAATGAAGTCCATTTGAAGGTGTTCGAATGGACCCATTAGGTTAGGTGTAATGGCGGGACTTACCTGGGTGCCCTTTCCTACATTAAACTTTTGACATAATGCACAGCACCTGCAGAACTGCTCTGCATATGTAGAGAAACCTACAGCTTCCCAATGTTTTTCAACATCTTGAACCATGGCGTCTTTTCCAGCATGGTCTAGGCCATGGGCGATTTTTGCCATACCTGGGAAAGAAGCTTTGGGAGGAAAGGTTTGTTAGTTTGCTTATGGGTCCAGACTCCATCAGAGAGGGACCCTTCTTTGGACCATTTTCTCTTCTCTGTGTCCGTGGCTGCACTCTGTAAAGAAATAATTTGATTATCAGTGTCCTGGTCATTTCTCTGTTGGAATAAAGAGATTGGTGTGTTATTATATGCAGCCCGTTTAGCAAAATGATCAGCTAATTCGTTTCCTTTGCTGACAGGATCCTGTTTTCCTGTGTGAGCTTGACATTTAACGATCGCTAGCTTTGATGGTTTCATTATGGCCTCTAAGAGGGATTCTTTTAGTTTTTTATGCTGAATGGGCTTGCCAGTACTGGTCTTGAATCCCATGGGTTTCCATAATGCCCCATGATCATGGCAGACTCCAAAAGCATATCTAGAATCAGTATAGATAGTTACAATTTTTCCCTCTGACAACTGACAAGCTCGGGTGAGAGCTATCAACTCAGCTGCCTGCGCTTAAACTTGAAGAAATTCGGTTTGCTTCCAGCAGGTGGTCACCTTTGACCACTGCATAGCTGGTTGAAGGTGTTCCATTTTCCAATCATAAAGAACATCCATCCACAAAAATTATCTCTCCTGTTCCTAAGGGTGTTTCCTGTAGGTCTGGTCTAGGTTTTATAACCTTAGTTATTTCATCATGACAGTTGTGGGGCTCCCCTTGATTTTCAGTTGGAAGAAGAGTAGCTGGATTTAAGGTGGAGCACCTTTCTATGGTAACGTTTGACAACGTACAGAGTACATTTTGATAGTGTATTGCCCTAGCAGTAGTGAGATGTGAGGTTTTAGCCTGTACTAAAATGGAGTGTACGGCGTGAGGCACTTTTACCACTAGGGGGCTCATGAGCACTATATCTGTACTGGCTAGCACGGCCTCTGTTGTGGCTGCTACAGCTCTGAGACAGGTTGGAAGTCCCGCAGCCACTGGATCCAATTTTTTTGAAAAATAGGCTAAGCCTTTGTTTTTTCTCCATGGAGTTGTGTAAGAACTGCATTCATTATATCCCCCCTTTTCATCCACGAACAGAGTGAATGGACGAGATAGTCAACAGTCCCAACGCATGCGCAAACAGTAGGGCACTTTTTTTTTTTCACATAGAGCCTTCTCAGCTTGATCATTTCATGCCTCCTGACCAGAAAGGGGGAGATCAGGGGTGATCTTTTGATAAGTTTGCAAAAGCTGTGCTCTTTCAGTGAAGTTTAAAATCCATTGCCGGCAGTATCCTATAACACCTAATACAGACACAACCTGTTGCTTTGTAACAGGTCTAGGAAGATTTTGAATGGTGTTTATACGATCGCTAGAGAGAGAGAGAGCTCTTGTTCACAAGAAATGTCATGACCTGAATATTTCACAGTTGTTTGAATTAACAGCAGTTTTGTTTTAGAAAATTTATGGTCATTTTCTGCTAAAAATAATAACAATTTCTGAGTATCACACAATCTTCTTCTGTAGTACTACACATTATATCATCTACATACTGTATCAATACACTGTCTTTATCTGGCCAAAAGCCATCTAAATTTTGAGCAAGAGCTTGTCCAATACACAAGGGCTGCAGTAAATCCCTGAGGCATAACGGTCCATGTCCAATGGTGGTTTTGGAAAGTAAAGGCACACCAGAATTCAGAGTCAGGGTGCACAGGAATAGAAAAATAAGCGTTAGCAAGGTCAATAACAGAGAAATAACAGGCGGACGAGGGTATTGTAGAAAGAATAGTGGAAGGATTAGGAACAATAGGTGCCCTAGGAAAAAATGCAGAATTAACTTGTTGAAAATCTTGAACAAAATGCCATGAACCGTCAGCCTTTCTGACAGGTAAAATGGGGGAGTTGACTGTAGAGTATTATTTAACTTGAATGATTGCTCCACGTTTCACGAGATCGGAATGTACGATGGAGATGCCAGCCTCTGCTTCTGGAGACAGAGGACACTGGGCCCGATGCGGGCGGAAGGATGATTTTGGGTAAATCACCAGTGGCTCACAGTGTGCTATCCTTCCATAATCATTTTTCCCCTGGGACCAAAGTGCATCGGGAAGTGAGGAAAGCCAAGAGGGAGAGATGGTTTGCAATGAAAAAGCAGAAAGGGAGGATGGCACAATGCACAATGTACTAAAAATCATTTTGAAGCACAACTTTAGTTATCAAATTATCTGAGGTATCAAAAATACCCAGAGCAACGTGCAGCCAGTCCATCTTATTGAGACATTGTTCCACCCATTACCCAATTACGACCCAGTGAACGGTGTTAGATTTGGCTAAGAAACATGGGGAACAGAACCTCCTAAATAGAAAACACTTTGTGAATATGTGAGGTGCACTGACAGCAGCAGCTTTGTTGGATGCGGAAAAAATGCAAGGGATATTGAGGGTCTCTGGGCTAGTACCTGAAGAGAGAAAAGATTCTAACCAAGGTGTGTCCACTTCAGCAGGGAAGTACTGGGCAGTGCAGTGGAGGGTGTTGGGGACTTGCAAGTGGGGAAAAAGACATGAAGGGAAAGAGTGTAGGGCTTTAAGGAGAATGGTCTGTGAGGAGATGTTCAGGGTCCAGGCTGCAAAAGAAGGCTTAGTGTGGGGGGAGGTTTGGCACAGGAATTTAGGAATAGAACAGTGAAACCCTCGTTCGGGTAGAGAAATAGAAAGGGAGAGCTTAGTCATCATCCCTTCCTAACAGATTAACAGGGCAGATCTGATATATGAAAAACCGGTGCATCAAAGTGGAACCACTGAAATGAAGCTGAACCCGAAGAGGTTTAGACACCAGCAAAACATGAGGTTGTCCAGAAGCAATAAGCACAGTCACTGTATCTTTCGAGGCAGACTAGAAAAGCAGTTTCAGTGCCATTCACCAGCAAAGTCAATAAAGGATCTGTGTCCGCATGGCGAGTGAGCAAAGGCAACTGAAGAGAATGGCTGGGGGTCCCAGTGAAAGGAATATCCTCAGGTTCAGGTAAGGAAGGTGGGGGGAGGAAGCTGATGTGGGCAATTGTGGCAGAAGTGTCCCATCGTAACAGGCAAGATGTAGGTGCTTGATCTGAGGCAGCTGAGCAGACGAAGAATTCGGATTAGGAAGCAAAAATCCATGACCTTTCCCCCGGCTTCGCCCCTGTCCTCGGAAAAATCCACGTCCTCCACATCCTCGACCCCTGCCTGAGGCGGCTCCACCTGCATAATAATTAATTTGTGCCACAATTAACTTGGTCCGAGTGTCTGACTCTTTTTCTTTAGTCTGTCATTCAGCATGTTCCACGTGTCTTTAAACTTCATCAAAAGTGGCACTTTCCTATCCAAATACAGGACGTGCGTACCTTATTATGGATGTCACTTCTGAGTCCTGAGACAAAAGGAGGAACTCCTGCCTTGTTACGGTCGTCTGGGCTGTCTAAGCCAGAATGATTTGTCAACAAGTCCTGAATGCCGTGTGCCCATTCATCTACCGTCTCATCTTTCTTTTGTTTGGCAGCTGAAATAAGGTACCAGTCAGTGCCCTTTTTATATTTTGCAGCTATTGCAGTTTTCACATTTTCCCATTGGGCAAGGAAAGGACCCTCATTATTTTGTCCACGAGGCAATGCCTCATTCCACTGCCACTGTACTCCATTATGCTGCCCATGATTGACAGTAGCCCAAATGGTGCCCATCTTTCTGGGTAGTACCTGTTTCCTGCAGAGGCATTGTCTCTCTTGGAAATGGGTTCTTTTAATATTGTGGCTTATTAAATAATTAAACAATATCATACTATACCAGAAAAGGCGATATCCCTCCCATAGTGATTACGGCGGTACAAGAATCACATGAGACAAAATATCTTTTAGCTTACATTTACTGACGTTTTACGCGGTTACAGACGGGGAGGCATATGGACAGACTTTTATCCAGGTGGGAATCTGGATCAACACAGTCAGCCATTTTCTCCGTCCCCATGCTGGGAGGGTTTCCAACACCTTTGTGTCGACGCAGCCTCGAAGGGTCTGGCCACTGTCCAGACCTTTTATAATGTCTTGCTTCATTTGCTGGTCTTCTCTGTCTCCAAACAAGGGCTGAATTCCTCTCCCACAAAATACAGAAATATCATAGTGCTTATATGACGATTCTCATTCTCCCAAGAAGGAAAGAAGGTTTGTGCTGATAGAGGACAGAAATACCCTAACCTGTGTTTAAGCTGACTATTCAATCCTCCAGTTGTCTTTGGCTATCTAATCCAATGCTTGGTCAGCAATTCTAACTGCCGAGCCTCTGTGTGCCACAGTTAACATGCACATGTGAATAAAACTCATAACAGTATTGTCCAGATAGTGACATAAAGAAAAATGTGGTATTACAAGCCACCCTTTGTCACTGGATCTGTGACAAAAAAACAATATTTGAAAGTCATATCCACAAAACAAAAGGTACTTGATCCCCCATCACAGTGTAGACATTTCAAGTCATTTATGGACATGTAAGATGTAGTATCACTATAGCTTCTGTACCATTCATCTAAAACCAGCGTAAACATGGACAAACAGTTACATTTAACATGCTGTTATCAAGTAGTGATATCTCATCAATGGTGTTAGTGGAGATTTTTGCCCTGTTATTTCTTACATAGTCTGTGTTGTGTCTACATATTACTGAATTCATGCAGTGGGTGTCATAGCATCAGATTATATTACAATCCTATATAGCATCTTGATGGATTACACTATTCTTTGGCACTCCTATCATTTCTAGCTTCACTATGTTGCTAGATGTGCCCACCCTTTGGTGTCTGATCCCTTTATGACTTACAATAGTTGTAACATAACTCAGATGCTATTCTAGCTTCATTGCTATGATTATTAATTGTTCTTAACTAGTATTATTGCATAATTGTTCATTCACTATCTGTTATCCTCCCCAACTTCACTATCAGATGTTCTATTCCAAGTTAACAATTTACAAGTTCACATCATTGATAAATCATGCATATCCTCATACCTTTGAGCCCTTCTTATAATAGTTTCAAGTATATTCCTAGACTTGCTATAGATATATGCCTTGTCCAACCCAGTGGTTTGTTAACAAAGTCGTTTTCTTGGTGGCTTTGCAGATCCGTCTGAACAAAGTGTGACTGCTTCAAAGCACTAAAGTTTGTTGGTACTGGAACAGAAAGTAAACAGTCCTTTTATCATTAGGGAGCTCATAAGATGAACACATGGTGACTGTCCCTTTTAGCAGAGGTTCACTTCCCTCTAAGCTTGTACTGTATTCAGTGGTCATTCATGGGATCCTTCAACAGCTGTCACATCACCTCAGTGGCCACAGCCTGTCCTGCCACAGTCCATAAAACTTGTCTTAGTTCATGGCATCAAATCTGAGTAGCTGGACTTGCAATCTTTCTTTAGTTCTTTACTCCGTTCCCCCTGGAAAGCAAGTGTTTCTTCACCAGCTATTCTCAGGTATGTGCAACAGATTAAAAGTCATTAGTGCAGCACAGTCTCTGTAAATCTTCGTTTGTATATACACCACCTGTTACTTCATTCATAAAACTTTACCACTGAATGGAGAGGCTTTAACCACTAAATTGAGTGACTAAACTTAAGCTACTTGCTAGGCTAACTAAAGAAGGGTACAAGGTAGAGCAAATACATCACATAAAGCAATTATTTCCCAATCATATGTATCATACAATGCAGCATTATAAATGACAATTCTAGACCCGCAGTTCAGTCTCATAAAATAACAGTAAGAAATAGATTAATACATTTAAACTAGGCTAGTGACAATGTGTCTTCAGTAAGATCATCATACATTACACAAAATTCACACATTGCCTACATTATAACAGGATGTTACATATTTGAATTTAAGTGTTAAACAAAAATATCTTATAACATCCATATCATATAGCTCATCTTATTAAAAGACAAAATCTGTAAGATTTTATAACAGTTCATATAGACTAATGCTTCTAATGTATAACTGCATAATCCATTTAGCTGTGTGCATTATCACTGAGCATTAACTTAATACATTGATGCAATATAAAACTCTTCCTAAAATTAATCACTTACAGAGACAAATCAATACATGTATTTCAGTTCTAATACATTTGTAATTACTGAAGTGATAATAATAATCATTTGTCATACATCAAAATATGTAAACACTCTATACTGTTTTTTTCATGAAGACTGAGAGACAGAAATCAGTCGAGTGTTCGTTTGTTTGCATTTTTTCATTTAAACATTTAACACTTGCACTAAATCAGCATGCAAGAAAATTATTCTAATAGCTGCTGTTCATTAATTTATGATTGATAAATATTCACTATCCTTCGATTAGATTATTTCTAATTGCTCTGCCCAAACTTGCTATTAAGCTATTTTTTGCAACTTGTATAGAAACATAGTTTGTGTTTTTCATCCGTTGGTCACTGGATTTGCTGAATCTGGAGAAAAAGAACATCTATAGATTTAAATTAAACTTTTATGCTTATAACACTTTTCATGAAATTCAGATTTGAAAATTCTTCTCTTTAACTGACCATGTTACAAGCTATTCTGAGATTCGTCGAGGTCAATAAGTCATGGCGTTATTTAAACTCTGCATCTGTTTGCAGGCTTCAAAGACACAGACCAGGCACAGATTGTGTTATCAATCACCAGTCATGATCACTATTGATATTCACATGTATTACACTTAACTTTGAATATTATTATATGGGACGTCTCCCATTTCTACAGTTTATTTAACATTCTTAGTCAGCTGACGAACATAGAAAGACAGACGTACAAATGACATAAACACGCATCTGCCACCCCAGACTCTGAATAAAAATAATTTATTCGTCTTTTATTTTCTTTTATATATTCTAAACTCTGCTTCATGTCCAAGTAGAATTACTTGGCTAAAACAGAAATTCATTCACTGGAGAAACAGACAATCAACCTTCACTCGTTTCAGTAATTTCTACACACAGTATTTGGCAAGTGCTTCATTCTTTCACATATTCACATACTCGCGTTCTCTTTTACAACAATACTTCATTCACAGAATAAAGTTCTCGATTTCTAGCACACGTGCCATAAACTCACTCGAGGTTGTGCTTTTTGTTTATCTATAGGGTTTCACCAGGCAACACACTTAAACGCATCTTTTCCTTCATGCTTATTATTAATCAAACAACATCTCAGGCCGCAAGCTGATATTACTGAAAATATTAGGAATGCTTCTTACCTCAGTTTCATACGCGCTATTTTCCAGATCATGGAATTTTCGTGGCGAGCATCACGAGTCCAGCGGCAACGAGGGCAACGTATTACCCGTTGGCGATCCGTAAAATTCAGCGACAACAAGAAAAATCCACGCAGCACAATTCCACAACAAAAAAGTGTTCCCAGAAAAAGTTATGCGGTCACAAAGAATATTCTGACTTAACAAGGAAAACATACATGCTTGAACCTTTATCTCATATCACCGAGCAAGTGTGCTAACCACTGCGCCACCATACATTCCCTTAAGAGTTCCCAAAATACATAACCTCCATTCATGCACAATCGGGCACATGCTACATATCCGTGAGAACTTGTCTCCCTTATTATTTAGTATTATTAAAAGAGTATTTTTCCTTTAAACTTGATCAGAGTTTAAAAGAAAAAAATGTTTTGCACGTTTATAAGTTTTAAACAAAAGTGGAGACATTCTTTTTTGATTTGCTTTAAACCAATTGGTCTTATGAGAAACTGCCTCATGTTTTCAAATTCATACTTATTTAAATAATCCCTTCTTAAAACAAAGTTTGGCCAGTACTTACCAGAAGGTACAAAGGCATGTTTCTTATTGTAAGTTTCATCCCCAAATGTATTTATTCTTTTTCCACTTTGTTGTTAGAGCTCTTTTGCATTTTAGCGCTATATGTGTACACCGTTTTACTAATTCTTTTTAAACATTAGCTTATAACGTAGGTTCGTTATTTAAGCTATATTTAAAAGGCAATTTAATTATTTCTGTGTGTTTAAACACACGGCAATTTCTTAAAAGTACCAAAAGAGATGGGGTTCGCCAAAACCTTTAACCTTTACCCTCGTAGGTAGACTGATAGAAACAGCTGCCGTCTTTTAGACTGCTTGTAACACGTGGACGAAGCTTGTATTTTTGCATCGGGCTGCTTGGATGCCATTAAAGATTTCTACAAATTATTTTAGCGATCGTGATTGAGACGTTATGGATTCTATCGCTGTTGCTTTGATTTCATCTTTAAGTTTTTTCAGCTCCGCTGGATTACCACGCAAACGGCAAGGTGAGTGCATTGCCTGCATGTCTGTCTGCCTGCCGCAACTAAATACAATAACGCGCCGTTCTTTATAGCTTTTCAAAATTGTTTTCTAAAGGCTAGCGATGTCATTTATTTTAAATACGTGTTTCCCAACACGGCATTTACTTTTCTAGGTAGATTTAGGGCTTTGTACGGCCATTAATTAATCTGTGCTGCCCCTGTGAGTGCCGTTTCATCTTACTGGACAGCCAGTCTCGTGCCATCAGTTTCAATCTTGTTGTATTCCATTTATTTTGTCCAATTTTAGTCCCACTTATGCGTTAAACTTAAAAGTCCAACCTTAAAAGTTCACTCGCATACCGTTGGTAGCAGACGCTACCACGATTCGCCGACAGATGTCGGGTTTTCTTTCCAGCCTCATGCACTGTGCCAATATTTGACAAGACCACCTCTTGTCTTTTGATGGGATAAATTAATATCCCTATTCCAATTCGGGCCAGGCATGTTAAGGCAATTTTTAATTCTCGGCTGGGAGTCCATGACAGTGCGCGCGACCTCCCGAAATATATCCCAAATATTATTACCGAGCCTCCCATTCATCAGTATAAGCATATTTTTAATATATATATATATAAAATATTATAATTAATATATAATTATTAATGTAGCCACAATCCTGCCGACTACGCCATTATGTTTCCTGCAGAGGCATTGTCTCTCTTGGAAATGTGTTCTTTTAATATTGTGGCTTATTAAATAATTAAACAATATCATACTATACCAGAAAAGGCGATATCCCTCCCATAGTGATTACGGCGGTACAAGAATCACATGAGACAAAATATCTTTTAGCTTACATTTACTGACGTTTTACGCGGTTACAGACGGGGAGGCATATGGACAGACTTTTATAATGTCTTGCTTCATTTGCTGGTCTTCTCTCTCTCCAAACAAGGGCTGAATTCCTCTCCCACAAAATACAGACATATCATAGTGCTTACATGTCGATTCTCATTCTCCCAAGAAGGAAAGAAGGTTTGTGCTGATAGAGGACAGAAATACCCTAACCTGTGTTTAAGCTGACTATACAAGCCTCCAGTTGTCTTTGGCTATCTAATCCAATGCTTGGTCAGCAATTCTAACTGCTGAGCCCCTGTGTGCCACAGTTAACATGTACATGTGAATAAAACTCATAACAGTACTGTCCAGATACAGTGACATAAAGAAAAATGTAGTATTACAGTACCTGGGTCCACTCAGCCGCACTGGGTTTATATATGTCGTCTAGTTGCTGCACCTGTTCCACAAACTTCAACCCACCGATTGCCTTAAGATCAGGAACTTCGGACACTACGTCTTTCAGCTCTTGAATATCCCAGTTACGATGTATCATTACAGTAGTGGGGTTATCGTCTCCTGGGGGCAGTGTGGGATCGTGTCGGGGGTTAGGAACCTCAATTAAAGGGCATGAAAATGGGTGCTAAAGGTTTATGGGACTTAAACGGGGTAAGGTTTTCAGGGGATTTATCTCTGAGGGTCTTGCTTCAAGAACGTTGTGAAATGGAAGGCTTTTTGTGTGAGTTAGAAGAGCCTCCCATAGCCCCTAACAAGTGGCCGTCAGTCTCACTATCTGGATGTGTAAGTGAGGAGGGGTCACATTGATATTGTTCATCAAAGAAATCATCAGTAACTGGGGCATCGGTAACCACAGGAGCCGTTGGGGCAATGAGTGAAAGAGGCTGTGGAAGGGGTTGTGGGTAAAGTGTTGTGGAAGAGAGCACTGGACATAAAGGGTCTTTTTTATCACTCCTCTTCCTCCTTCCTTCAGACTGGGGTCCCGTATCAGCCTGCACTTTCTGTAAAGCTATGAGCAGCTCTTCCTTTTCCTTTCTAGTCTTAACTTCGGCAGTTAAAAGCTCATTCCAGTTCTGTGCTGCTTCCAACGTACGGTCTTTAATAACCAATTGCCATCTGTCATACATATCCATCTGATAAGGACCTCCATTACAACAACCCTGTGTATTTATGCACAGTATTTTTCTAATGTCCTGTATCTCGCTCATATCTCCGGTTCTACCTCCACTGTCCTTATTTCACTTCCTACATGCCTTTTTTTAATATCTAATCCTTCTTTTCAATGTGCTTTCTAGGGGATCCGCCTTTCGATCCCAAAAGCGCACTAGGAGCCTGGCGATACCCCGAAAATAATCCCTCCAACATTAGGTTTTTTAGGACTCTTGGGGGACTGTTTGACTGGCTTGCTAATTGTTTTTTCCCATAGTAAGCGGCAGGATCTCAGCAGAAAATGTCTCAGCCCTCGATAAACCCCGTTCCACCCGCCGTCCACTCCTGTCCCCGGATTACAGCTTCAGGTGACTTCGTGTCCATTTATTCGCATCAGCAGAATCCTACATCAATATGCCCCATGGAGTCCAGGATATGGAGGTTTTAACCCCGATCCCTTCATCAGACGGTTTGTTTGCGTCAATCTGCCAGGGTATTGTCTCCATCACCTTAGCAACCCCGTTGAAACAAGAGTATGACCAGACAGCGGATGAAAAACTCGACCTCCCGTTTATTTAGACACACATTCTCTAAATACGCCCTTTCACCCCCATTCCTCAAATTATTATAGGAGCGTGCCACTCGCCCCTTTCTATTCCACTTCACAGGGGTGACTAGCTAACATTCACACTGTGCCATATTCCGTAGGGTCCCAAAGCCACCTTCCATGAGTCCTTAGAACCCTCCTATGGGTCTGATACAGTATGCTCTTTTATTCTTTATTTTGCATATGCTTTTATTCTTTTTCTTTCTATATTCATTAGAACATTAGAACATTAGAACAATCTAGACGAGAACAGGCCATTCAGCCCAACAAAGCTCGCCAGTCCTATCTACTTGTTTCCTCCAAGAAAACATCAAGTCGAGTTTTGAAAGTCCCTAACGTCTTACTGTCTACCACACTACTTGGTCGCTTATTCCAAGAGTCTATCGTTCTTTGTGTAAAGAAAAACTTTCTAATGTTTGTGCGAAATTTACCCTTAACAAGTTTCCAACTGTGTCCCCATGTTCTTGATGAGCTCATTTTAAAATACAAGTCTTGATCCACTGTACTAATTCCCTTTATAACACTTCAATCATGTCACCTCCTAATCTTCTTTTGTTTAAACTGTAAAGGCTCAGCTCTTTTAATCTTTCCTCATAACTCATCTCCTGTAGCCCTCAATCAGCCTAGTCGCTCTTCTCTGGACCTTTTCTAGTGCTGCTATGTCCTTTTTGTAGCCTGGAGACCAAAACTGCACACAGTACTCAAGATGAGGCCTCACCAGTGCATTATAAAGGTTGAGCAGAACCTCCTGTGACTTGTACTTCACACATCAAGGCGCTATATAACCTGACATTCTGTTAGCCTTCTTAATGGCTTCTGAACACTGTCGGGAAGTTGATAGCTTAGAGTCCACTATGACTCCTAAATCCTTCTCATAAGGTGGACTCTCGATTTTCTGACTGCCCATTGTGTATTCAAACCTAATATTTTTACTTCCTATGTGTAATACTTTACATTTACTGACATTAAATTTCATCTGCCAAAAATCTGCCCAAGCCTGTCTGCTATCCAAGTCCTTCTGTGATGATATAACGGATTCCAAATTATCTGCTAATCCACCTATCTTGGTATCATCTGCAAACTTAACCAGCTTGTTAATTATATTCCTATCTAAATCATTTATATATTAAAAATAGCAGCGGCCCTAGCACTGCCCCCTGCTGGTCACCACTCTTAACATCGGCCAGTTCTGATGAGGTTCCTCACACCATCACCCTCTGCTTCCTGTGCTTCAGCCAATTCTGCACCCATCCAAAAACATCACCCTGAACTGCCACTTCTTTTAACTTGATGCCCAACCTCTCATGTGGCACCTTATCAAATGCTTTTTGAAAGTCCAGATAAATAATATCATCTGCTCCTCTCTGGTCGTATCCTTTTGTTGCCTCCTCATAGAATTCCAACATGTTAGTAAAACACGACCTCCCTCTTTTGAACCCATGCTCACTTTTCCTAATAACTCCTGTCCTTGCCATGTGTTGCTCAATCTTCTCCTTAATAATTCCTTCCATTATTTATCCTGTGATATTTCATGTTAAGCTTACTGGCCTATAGTTGCTTGGATCTGCCCTGTCACCCTTTTTATATAATGGGATGATATTTGCCATTTTCCAGTCCTTTGGAATCTCTCCAGTGCACAGTGACTTCCTAAAAATATGTGTCATTCGTATTACTTCTAGCACACCAGTCAAACTCAAACTAACAGAAATCCCCCGATCTACTCACCGTGACTCCGTCCACCTGCCTGGAAATGCCCGTCAAGTCGTGCCTCGTATCGGCTAGGAGGAGGTCAGCGACTCCCCACGCAGGAAACGCCCAAGGCAGGCCAATCCTACATTTACCGAAGCTGGAACCGATCCGACCGGAAGCGGCTCCACCACGGTCCTCTGGACGATCCTGCATGAGGAGTTGTCTGCCATCTCCTGCTCCACCTTTGGGCGCCAAAACTGTGGACGAAGGTTTCAGACCAGACAGCAGGTGTGATTATAAAGCAGCTTTATTGTCAGAGTCGGGGTGAGAAGAGTTTCAGAAAAGCAGACAATCAAATATACACGACAGCGTCAGGGCTCTTCTGAACCCCGTCTGTTGGGTGGGGTCCAGTTTTATACCCCTAGAATGTGTGATTTAATATCATTATAAAATGTAACAGTCAACACTTTATTATACACAATCCTTGAGCCCCTTTAATGTCCCTTGTAAAACTTGATTTCTTGGCTCCTTTTGTTATGGCGTTCAGATGTAAGCTAAGGGACAACGTGATAAGGCAGACTCATGTGTGGAATGCTCAGACCTTGAGTCCTTTGCACAAACATTTTTCTGTTTGCTAAAACAAAGCATGATGTTACATGGTTTAGGAAAGCTTACTTCTCAGGCATGAATTAGTACAAGGGAACGAAGAGAACATTCGTCTTCCACACTCCCCAAATCTGGACACAGACAGGCACAGACACACAAATCCAGGGAAACATACATTTATTTCTTATGGGGCGGTGCTGATCCCCTTCTTTTTCTTCTCTTTTTCTGCTGCCTCCAGTCCTCTCGCAGCAAGCTTTGTCCTCCACTACCCGACTCCAGCTCTCAGTGTGGAGTGAGGCAGCTCCTTTTATTCCGCTCCTGGCAGTGCTCCAGGTGGTTCATCAGGATTACCTGGAATTGCTTCAGGTGTGGCGGAAGTCCATTGTAGGGCTCTGCAGCTCCCCCTGGTGGACCTTACGGAGCAGGGCTGCACCAAACTCCAGATGCCAGTGTGCCCTGCGGGAATCCATCATGCCTTAGTCGCCCAGGAGGGCTTCCCTCTAGCATCCCGGGGTGATATTGCCTCAGCGTTCTCTCCCCCAGTCCTTCCATTCCATTCACGTCCCAGCTAAGTAATGGCCGTGGCCACCCATCACAACTTCTATATTCCATGGTCCGCTAGAAGCGCAGACAGTTCATCTTTCTTCTTTGACAGTGATTGAACATTTCCCATTTTACTTTTTTCACTCTGCAACAGCACCATTCAAATTTCTTTAATGGTAACCTATTGTGAACCACTAGGGGGTACTGCGGCACCCCAAACCTCAGCCACAGCAGCACAGACACAGTTTCAGATTCTAATAAACAGATTTATTACCACAAATACCTTACTGCGTTCCACAGTTCCACAGCAGTAGGACTCCCCGTCTCCACTCCACCATTTGAGTTTCGTCCCACTACTCTCTCAACTCGGACTCTTTGGGTGAAGCAGGGCAGTTTCCTTTACACAGGACCCAGGAGAACTTCTGCTGCTATCACACTGCATCCAGGAAGCACGGCAGGGACAGGTGGAACATCCTTGTGATAGGAGAGTCTGCCTCTAGCAGCGCCCCCTAGTGGCACCTGCCCACTAAACCTACAATTCCCACCCAGCCCTGAGGGTGTCGCCATCCAGTGTACTTGGACAGCAGTCTCCCCCGTCCATCCATTATGAGCCTCCTGACCAGGAAAGGTACAAACCACCAAGCAGGTCGGGATGCCCGTTCACCCACATCCTTTCATTAAAGGGGCCTCTCAGTCAGGTAAGGAACCATCCATCCCAGCCAAGCCATGCTGCCCATGACACACAGTGAAGGACGTTTCTGTGGTGGCTTCTGTGTTTTTGGTTAATATGAAGATTATTAGCAAACTATTTGCTAGACATGACGGTAATGCTGCGCCAAAAAAACAAAAAAGTCTTTACAGAAAGTTAAAATAAAACTACAATCACAGTGAGCATTGCAGTCGGCACGTTTTTAAACTCCTTTTTGCTTCTTATATGTTTGATTTTTTTATTGGTTTTATGCTCCACATTCTCTGCGCTAAACAATTGCTTTTGTTTCATTTTTCCTTTAATCTTCTCATCTATTAACGACCCCCCCCAGTTTAGAAGGCATTCAGATTTATGGAGACATGACAGACATTCAGGCCGGACTCTTTTGGTAAACCAATTCACTTATGTTTTATATTTTATTGCAGGTCTACAAAAGATTCATTTTAGAGATTCCCAGGGTTTAGGGGATTTGTATATAAAGATGTGTAGAATTTAAAAGACTTGTCGCCTGATCATTAAAATTGAACAAATTAAGTAAATTATATATTTTTTTCCTTTAACTGACACTTGATCCTAAAAAACATTTGACATTTGTTTAGCCATCAGGACAGGCCAAGTGAGACCCTCGAGGTTACACAGAGGGTCTCCGGAGGGAGCTGAACTGGAAACTTTGGTCACTAGACTGCCCTACTTGTATTTATTGATTTCAATTTTAAAAATCCCTCCTTTTGATTTCAACTTATGAGATGATGCTGAAGGACAGAGTCTTATGTGTTTATGTGTGTTCTTATTTATTTATTTGAAAAAGAATAAAGAATATGCGCAATGAACAATGCATGTCATCAACCAAATATTTTTAAAAAATAGATTATATTTGGGACATAAAGAAGTTACTGAGATCTGAAGCCTGCAGCTCCTTCAGTAAGTCGACCTGAGAGACTCAAACCCTCAGGCCCAGAGCAGCAGGAGCTGGAAGCGGCTAATGAGCGCCGGGCTGACACCTTTAAACGGCTCCACCGTCACCTCTAATTGACACGACTCTCTGGGCGCCGAAGCACAAACGGAGTCTCCGGCTTTTCTTAGCAGTAAAAATCATCTTTAGAGCAGTTCAGCCTTTGGAGGTCCTCCAGAGCCCACCTGTCACAAGCAGAAGGTGCCACACTTGGGGTCTCGCTTGTCAGCTGCTAATTACGGCCTGCAGTCTCCGTGCTGTAGAAGCCTTTCTTCTGCTTGTAATTTAAGAATTTATTCTTTTAGTCTTTCTGTTGGCTTTCTGGGGTGGGGGATGGAATTTAGGCTTATCTGTTTAAAACATTTTAAGTCATAAATTCAATCGGGTTTGAAGTTATATGCACAGATAATACAATATTGGACAGGGTTTTGCTTTGCATTTTAAAAATAATGAAATGTATAATGCTGAAGCTTGAAAACTGCTCAACGGTGATAAAAGAAAGCTGGTCATGCTATTTGAAAAAAAATACTCTAGCTTTAAAAAATCTATGAAGTGGGAGACAAAACATAATTTACACAAGCTTAATAAAATAACCTAATATGATCCCAAATACAAACTAACATTTTATTATTTTTATAAAAATAAACCGACTGTGCAGGCTGATTTTATCTATCAGTCATCTCCTTAATCCCCTTTGGTGACCGTGACATGAAGCATTGCATGTAGATGTTCTTCCCCAAAATCTGAGGGGTTGCTGGACCCTCTTAAAAGTCACCCAGAGCACAGGGGCCGCAGCAGCTCATTATTTTCATTGGTTTGGAACAGGGGGGACAGAATTTACTTTCACTACCTGCAACAAGGAAACTGCAGGGGGACGCGGAGCTCGGTAATTCAAAAGGGTGCCTGCTGGTTTTAACAAAGTGTGACTGACAGGGCGTCTCAGGGGGCTGTGGCCCACCACACAAGACAGTGAAAATACGGTCAGTCTGATGTAAACATGAGACGTATAACAGAATACACTTAGGAGAGGCAACAAGAAAAAACAGCCCCTCAGCTGCGTGTGTGTGTTATCATCGTCTAGAGCAGAGACCCTGTCGTAAAGATCAGGCTGTAGAAAGGATCTGAAACTCTTTTAACATTTGGTCAAGTGGAGAAAAACACTTCACGCTCATCCTAAATGACAGACCCCACTTTATTCGGCTGTTATTCTTCAATATGTGCCAAGCCACTTAACTGTAAGAAGACGAGTCTGTGGTGTCCTCTTCCATATTAATGAAAACATTACAATGCCTTTGACATTTATTTCCTTCATCAGTTGTTGTTTGCCCGGGTACTGTGATTAAATGTCTACCTGTAAGGTACAACAACACATACACTTCAGTCTTTTTACAATCACCACAGTCGAGGGAAAATGTGTGTCATGATTTCCCCTCAAAAAGCTCCTATTGGTCTATTCAAGTATTAAAAATACAGAAACGCCAGACAGGCCCACCCTCAGACCCTCAGTGTATAAGAGCCGTACGGCGAGTAGTCTCGCTGAGACAGACATATAATATTCAGTCTCGGACCCATCCATGAGTGAAGTTTCAGTATTTTTCAAGTCACAATTATTTCTTAACAACCATGGCACATGTGCAATTGTGTGCAATAGAGTTAAGTGCCACCATTTATATATTCGGCAGACACTTTTATCCAAGGTGACTTACAATTTTATGACACCACTGGCTACAGATCTTTTGTTTTTGAAGTGACTTGCTGAGGGTCACAAGCAGGATTTGAACCCACAGTCTCAGGGACTGAAGTCCAAAGCCTTAACCACTGTGCCACGCTGCCTGCCCAAAACAGCCCCCCTCAATGGCTATTCAAGCCAAGACAGTTGCTTAAAATTGATCTGCACCTTCCATCTTTAAGGTGCATTTTTGAGACAACTTAATGGAAATAATCATTTCTTTTTTCTCATTTTCTATCGCTGTCTGAGTTCTTCTATAAATATGGAAGTAATCCAAATGGTTTGGTCTTTCATACACATACCTAAGAATACATAAGACGTTTGACAAACGAGAGGAGACCATGCAGTCCATCAAGCCCATTTGTTTAGCTAATAGCTAAGCTGTCTCATAAAGATAAAGTCCTCTGGGAGCCTCTGAATCCTAAAGGGTATCGGAGTACATTGATGATTTCCACAATCCATTATCACAATTGCACAATAGCTATATCCGCGACACATCACTTTTTGCAGTTAATTAAAAACCAGGTATTCCCAAACCATGCATTTATGTTCGCTATGGACTTTGAGTCTCTATATACAAACATTGAGATAGAGTTGAGTTTAACGTCGGTAAGGAACACCTTTGAGAAATTTCTGAATCCACAGAGGCTAGATTGTCACTTGTTACAGTCACTGGAGTTGAGTCTAAGAACTAATGACTTTGAATTTAATGGTAGGTTGTTTTTACAAGTACATGGCACTGCCATGGGGAAAGGTATACTCCCACTATGGAAAATAAGAAATTATTGTATTAGCATAAATAGATATGAAAACATATAAGCATTAACCTTAGTGCAAGTATTAATACACGTCAGGCATACCAAGCAAATAGTTAATTAAAGCTTAGCTCTAGCCACCAATATCTTGTTGGGGGAGAATGACAGGTAAGAGCAGAAGAGGGGAACGTCTGCAAGCTCAAGGCCAACCTAAAAATAAGCGAAGCAAAAAAGTGAAGGCAAATAACAGAAAATAAAAATACTTGTGGTTCCCATAAAAAGTTGGCAGGCCTGCTGCAACGAATGAGCTGTTCTGAGCGAGGTCAGGATGATAAGAAATGATTATATAAACTCTGATTTTTGGTTTGTTCGGGGCTCAGCTCGATTTGGCCTAATTGGGTGGAGTCTGCATTATTGTTTTATTGTAATAAATCTAATTACTGTGTTTGCCTCTCCTTCGACTCCTTTAGCCTTCATTTAAAGTGAGAATCTTCAGTGTATTCTTCACTTGCACATTAATTTGGTGACCCCAGACGTGAGGAGGGAAAAGGCGGCTGCGGAATCCGAGGATGTGACGGTACTCTGTGAAACGAACACAGATGGTGGTCACCCAGAAAGGTAAGCGTTATTTCGCTAAAGTTGATTGTGTAAGAGCGTCCGCCCCCCCAGTGAAGACAGCGGCAGAAAGCCTCTCTAAAAGAACAAGGTGGGATGAAGGGATAGGCACACAGACTCAAATAGAAAGTGTGAAGGCTGTACAGCTAATGTGAGTGCGATCGTATGAATGTTGTGCGCACAGAAATACTGGAAACTCGAGTTGTTCAGTGCTCTGACGGATACCGCTCCGGTCCAGGGGAGACGGAGGGCTGCACGGGTCAGTTGTAAGACCTACGTATACCGAGGTTACCGTGACGACGGCATGCCTTGTATAGGTAGGCGTGGAATTCCTGACGTGTCGCTTCTTGCTGTGTTCTCCTGGTGTAGCGTGAGCGGGATGGCATAAACTCTGGCAGGCCGTTATAACATTTAATCGCTTTTATATGATATCAGCAGTTTTAATGCTGAAATCGTTGCTTTGAAATTTGATATCAAGTTACTGAAATTTGACATTGAGTTTTTAAAATTTGATATCACGCTTTAAATTTCAAAACAGAGAGCTTAAATGCTTCCATAGTATGGCAGGTCACTTTAACATTTAATCCATTTGTCTTTTTATGAAATTTGATATTGAGTTTTTCAATATCAAATTTCCAAAGCTCAATATTAAATTTCAAAAGCGTGATATCAAATTTTAAAAACTCAATATCATATTTCAGCTGCTTGATATCAAATTTGAAAAGCTTGAAATCAAATGTGAAAAGCATGTTATCAGGTTCTGCCCCACAAAATGATTTTTTTTATTCTTCCGCGCAAAGTGTTCTTCACGTTGTGGTTTGTAGAAATAAAACTAATATATTAGCATAAAGCGATATGCATAAATGTCAGTAACTTTGACTAGATTTACAGCGGCAAGTATTCAGCTCCTTTAACGCTGAACTTGGAACTGTTTGTTTGGGTTCAGTGGACTCACCTTTGAATCCGAACGAAATACAAAAGTTTCAAATTGGCTGACGCCGACCTGATAGCAGGTGGGAGTTGTTCAGATTCAGAAGCAGTTGGCATTTTTAATCGAGTTTAACGCAGTTGAGCGTGTCCGACAAGAGTTAGCATCATCCGCTGATGGGTCATCTCTCTTGTCAGTGACAAGAAATTCTTTTCAATGCAGATCCAACAGAGGTGATGATTATGGCGGACCTCGAAGAGAGTTCTTCAGGTTTGGAGTCTTTTATGGGGTGTATGTGAGAGAGAGAATGTTTAATATGACCTACTGTATGCACATAATGGAATGCTTAGTTTCTCCACTCAATGTATGTATTGACAGTTCTTTGAACTTCCCCTTCTTTGTTACTGATAGAAGTCCAGACATTGCTTGGAGTTTTTGAAGGTTTGGAAGGACATCTTTTCTTTTTTCCCCACATATGACCAGGCAGCTTTGTACAGCAGCAAATTCTGTACAGCTGGCAAGCTAATAGCTTGGCCTATAATCCATGATGGGCCAGGAATTAAAGCCTTGGATCCTCATTTGTTCCAGCTGATGTGTGGCCAGACAGTAAAACTGGAAAAGTTTAACAGCCATCATTTTCCAGATGTCGATATTCATGAAAAGATTAGTCAGGTAACTTTGAAATTGAGTCATCTATGGGCAGGCCTGCATTTGCATCCTTTGACAAACACTAATATCTTGGAATTCTCAGATTTCACAGCGCACACCTCCTGCAGATGTTGTTACTCTACGAGCTCAACTAGGAGATTGGATTGCAGACTGTGGAGTCCTGGGTATTTACTGCTGGACTTGCAGATATGTCCAAAATATATGGCCAAGTAGTAAAGCACTACATTTACCTCGGGTGCTAAAATGAACAAATTGTATGTGATTTTCCAAAGTGTTAGCAGTGTTCATTTGGGAACTGATTGTGTTTTGTCGTCTCCCAGATCTCAAATTTCATTTCAGACCTGCCAATATGATTAACCAGTTTAAAAGTGGAATGAACTCGTGTGGCAGCCAGTGGGACACGGTGCAGGGGCACTGGATGGCTTTTCTCCCTTTATTTGTAAAAATACAAAAAGAATTAACCAGAAGAACGTTCAGGGAACAAATTTAATAAACTTGCAAAAATCTCAAGTAAACTTTTTTCACATTGTCATTATGGGATGTTGTGTGTAGAATTCTGAGGAAAAACATGAATTTAATCCATTTTGGAATAAGGCTGTAACATAACAAAATGTGGAAAAAGTGATGAAGCGCTGGGAATACGTTCCGGATGCACTGTATGAGCGCTCAGCTAAATCAGTAAATCAAACAAAGAAGGCATGTTTCTCATAGGATCTCTCTTCAGCATGTTTACTGCATGACACGAGGACACATGTGTCAATGAAAAAGCAGGCCTCTACCAGATGTGAGCCACACATTCAATTCAATCCACAATCATCGTTCATCAACTTGCCTGAAACGCACAGTCATTGCAGCATGTGGCATTTTGCCCTCTCCTGTACTTGGCTGCAATCTTCTCTACCCAACATATTGTTTTCCCAAACTGAGATCAGTAGCATAAATGCTTTGCTGTTTCCAGATGTCAGACAACTAGAAGACGTTGGGCAATCTCTCTACAGCAAATCAATTTTTTTCTTTTATGTCCGAAATGTTTGCAATGCTATTTTGAAGGACTTTTTCATCATGCTGACTAAGATGAAGTGTTGGCACACTGATGGGCTGCTCGATTTCATCCTGATCCAGTGCCATACCAAAACGTCCCATCAGAGCTTCTAGATGTCCATGTCTATATGGATCCTCTCCAAATACGTTGTTGATTGCCGTTTTGCCTGTCATTATGTGACTCCACATCCCTTCCAGTCATAACTGGGTTGGTGTTTTGCTCTGCTCAGTCCTTTTCTGTGATTGGTCCACCCTTTTCTAAACAAGTCAAGTCTTTTCTGTATCTCGGGCAAAAAAGCCAAGTGCAGTGAAAAACGATGGATGTTGTTTTCTGGGTTTCGAATGTGCTCATCCTCAAAACTATAAAACAATTCATAAAAATAATGAAGTACATGCCGTTGAACATCTCTGCACAGTCGCTCAGTGCGCTGATTGTGGACAGACTCCCCAGCTATGTGACTTGACCTCTCAATTCCTTGAACCAGATTCATGAATAAAGCAACCTTAATATTTTCTCCTCCGTGATCAGATCTAACTCTGGATGGTAAACCATACTGACACGTGGCTTTCACAAACTGTGCCAGTACTGTTGAAGCTGCGTTACCTGTGCTGCAGTTAAGATAAGTAATAAGCCGGGAATATCCATCGATATCACCATGTGTGATGAAACCCCATCTGCAAAAGAAAATGGGTTACTTTAAAAAAATAAATAAATAAAAATATCCTTAATAGGAATTGCTGTGTGTGTCACCACCCTGTCTGTCAACGTATAAACCTGAGCTGTTACGTCCCACTTCACTCCACTCTTCTGAAATGGCACGCAAGGTTAGAAGACGATCTGCGCTCATATCTGTTTTACAGTAACATTCTCGTGAAAGACGGCAGGAAGGACAGAACTCCTCATTTTGAAACAACGGCTGGAAGTGTAAGCTGAGTTTATTACTATGACAAAGAAACCAAATAATGAGGCAGCACAACATGTCAAGGTGGCATAAAAAGCATGAAATGATCATCTACTGGTTTTATTTTTTGCATTTTGACATCAAGGAGCCTCTTAGCCAGTCATTCAGTCATTGCATTATTGTTAAGGTAATCAGATCATGTATTTCATTATTTGCCTTCAACAACAACATTTATTTCTATAACACATTTTCATACAAATGTAGCTCAAAGTGCTTTACATGATAAAGAAAAAGAAAAAAAAAAGACAAAGTAAGAATTAAAATAAGAGAATGCTAATTAAACATAGAATAAAAGTAAAGTCGGATGGCCAGGTAGGACAGAAAAAACAAAAAACAAAAAAAAAAACACCAATACATTGTCCTGAGGTGCTGGGTAAGGTAGATGAGGCCTGGAAAATCCACATTGTCCTGAATGTCCATTTTGCCCTTGCCCACTGTTGTAAACCAGACACAGGCAGGTATGACCTTAGAACGTTGCATACTGATTAAAAAGCGTTTAGTAAAGTGCTATATATCATAGCTGGACAAAGAGGCATGAAGCCACTCTTGTTAGTTTTGGATCACTCCTCATATAAAACGTAATTTGAAAAAAGATACATGTCTACCAAAAGGAAGAAAAGCACTGACTGGAATTTGGAACCAAGGAAAGTTGATCAAAAACCTGGTGAAAAAAACCTGGATGTTCAAGATATCTTAAAAAAAACACATTTGTCCATTCCCAGAAATATTTGCAGTCACATTCAGAACGAGAAATCATATGAACCTCTGTATCCTACAAGACTCCATGTTTAAAGCAAAACAGAAATGTAACCCATATATACGGTATATGTAAGGAGCTTGCTTAGTCAGTCAGTTACTTTATGTAACCAGAATTCTCTTACAGGTCCTTATTTCTTATGTGAAGTGTTCCTATTGGAGCAGAACCCTAGCGGTTAGTAAAAACAAGAAACCAATCAAGTTCATCAATGATACTCTAAGAAGACTGTGCTGCACACTACAAAGATTTGTAGCCATTCTGCAGATTTTACAGCCTGCAATCTCTCAAACAGATCTTTTCAAATTGTTGGAAAAAACATCCAACAAAAAATATTTTAATTGAGGTTTAATCTTAGTCACAACTAGCATTATTTGAAGGGTGCCACATAATGTGAATCCATCCATCCATCCATCCATCCTCTTCCGCTTATCCGAGGTCGGGTCGCAGGGGCAGCAGCTTAATCAGAGAGGCCCAGACTTCCCTCTCCCCGGCCACTTCTTCCAGCTCTTCCGGGAGAATCCCAAGGCGTTCCCAGGCCAGCCGGGAGACATAGTCTCATAATGTGAATGATAAAGCAAAATTACCTGACAAGTCTCGCGTGACCATCTATATGCCACAAAGAATTGGGAGTTGGGACATAGGAGGAGCGTCTAGAGATTGCATTGCTCCATCTGAGGGCTGCCCCTGAAGGGTCAATCTGAGTCAAAGAATCACGGACCCTTTGCCTAGGAATATTTATATCCATAGCAAACAAAAGTGATCTCATCATCTAGGGAAAGAAGGTTTTTGTCAATTTTAACATTCATTTTAAAGTCATGTATATATACTGATCTACCACAGCATTAAAACCACCTGCATGACACAGTCTAGGTCCCCCTCATGCCACCAAAACAGCTCTGACATGGCGAAGATCTCTGAAGTGTTCTGTGGTTTCTGACACCAAGCATATTAGCAGTAGATCCTTAAGATCCTGCAAGTTATGAGGTGGGGCCTTACTTGATCAGACTAGTGTTTCCAGTACCTCGCACATATGCTCAATCAAATTGAAATCTGGGGAATTTGGACTAACTCTTGAACTCTTCATCATGTTCCTAAAACCAGTCCTCAAACAATGTTTGCAGTATGGATCATCCTGCTGACCGTGTAGGGGTGTATGTGGTCTGCAGCAATCTTTAGGTAGGTGGTATGTGTCACAATAACATCCACATGAATGGCAGGACCCAAGGTTTCCCAGCAGGACATAGCCCAGGGCATCACACTGCCTCTGCCAGCTTGCCATCTTCCCACAGTGCATCCTACTGCCATCTCTTTCCCAGATAAATGGTGAACACACACCCAGCCGTTCATCATCATCATCATCATCAAGTCCTTCCGTGAGAACCCTAAATCCAAAGAGGACTGTTTCATTTATGTTAGGTAGAATGCCCAGAGGGGACTGGTCAGGGGGTCTCATGGCCTGGAATCCCTACAGATTTTATTTTTTCTCCAGCCGTCTGGAGTTGTTTTTTTGTTTTTTCTGTCCCCCCCGGCCATCGGACCTTACTTATTCTATGTTAATTAATGTTGACTTATTTTGTTTTCTTATTGTGTCTTTTATTTTTCTATTCTTTATTATGTAAAGCACTTTGAGCTACTTGTTGTATGAGAATGTGCTACAGAAATAAATGATGTTGTTGTTGTTGTTCATATGATGTAAAAAAAAAATGTGATTATTTGACGAGGCCACCTACTTCCATTGCTTCACAGTCCAATTCTGAAGCTCACGTGCCCATTGTAAGCGCTTTTGGCGATGGACATGGGTCAGCATGGGCACTCTGACCAGTCTGTGGCACCACCATGTGTAAGAAGCTGTGATGCATTGTGTATTCGGACACCTTTCTGTTGGACCCAAAATTCAGCAATTTGTGCTACAGCAACTCTCCTGTGTGATCAGACCAGACACATGCACATCAATGAGCCTAGGGTACTCATGACCCTGTCTATCACCGGTTGTCCATCCTTGAACCACTTTTGGTAGGTACTAACCACTGCATACTGGGAGTACCTCACACGACCTGTCATTTGGGAGAGGATCTGATCTGGTCACCCAGCCATCACAATTTAGCCCTTGACAAAGTCGCTCAGATCCTTAAACTCGCTCATTTTTCCTGCTTCCAACACCTTCAAGAAGTGACTGTTCACATGTGCCTAATATATCCAACCCCTTGACAGGTGCCAATGGAGCAGAATAATAAGTATTATTCACTTTCCCTTAAGTGGTTTTGTAGATGATTGGTGTATATATACTGTAAATAGAAATAATTGTTAACAATAGGCAGATCTTAACAAACAAAGGTCAATGTGTTTCAATAAACAATTCACACGCATTGGGTACTGATCGGGAAGGATCGGAATTTTTTCATCAAGATTTTCTTGAGAAATGGAAGTAAATCGGTTTCTCATGGGGAGTCCAAAAGTCTGATCTTTTTAAATACAAGAGATGAAGAACATCCCAGAATGTGACCCATTTTTGTTGCAGTGAACCCTTGACTTGAGAGCAGTTGCAGCTGTTCTCTGGACACATTCACTCTTGGTCTTCCTTTGTATCCTAAATGAAGTGTTATATAGCAGTATATTATACACAACATGTTGCAAACTTAATAGACATGATGTATGTAATGAAATAAATAGCCCTGCACAACTAACACAGCATTCAGTTTAAAAATAACTAACAATAAAAATGACAATTATTCAAATAACGAAATAGCAGCTAATTGTAATCCAAATGAGGTATAACATTAAACGAGTGCTTTGTGCCCGATTATTATTATTATTGTAGCAGAACCTTCTGATGGTGCCAGGAGGAGCAGTGGTTTTGTGCTCTTTATTGTGGCCATGTGTGGAGGTTTATCCTTAAATGGATTAGTTATCTAACCAGCATATATTTTTGTTTTGACGGCACGAGGATCAGAGCCGGGACGGGAGTTTAGCTCTCTGGAGCACAATGTGAGCTACCACAGCTGTGCTGATGACATGCAGCTGTACTTATCAATAGCACCTGATGACCCTGATTCTCTTGATTCACTAACACAATGTCTGACTTGTGTCTCTGAGTGGATGAATAGTAATTTTCTCAAGCTAAATAAAGAGAAAACAGAAATTTTAGTGATTGACAATAATGGATTCAATGAGGTTATTAAGAAATAAACTTGATGCATTAGGATTAAAAGTCAAGATGGAGGTCAAGAATTTAGGGGTAACTGTTGACTGTGACCTGAATTTTAAATCGCATATTAATCTGCTCACTAGGACAGCATTTTTTCACTTAAGAAATAAGTAAAGTTAGACCTCTTATATCACTGAAAGATGCTGAGAAATTAGTTCACGCGTTTGTTTTCAGTCGACTAGATTACTGTAACGCACTCCTCTCAGGACCACCCAAAAAAGACATCAATCGTTTGTAACAAGTGCAGAATGGAGCTGCTAGAATCCTAACTAGGAAATGAAAATCTGAGCACATTTCTCCAGTTTTGATGTCACTACACTGGTTACCAGTGTCTTTCAGAATTGACTTTAAAATTCTGCTTATGGTTTATAAAGCCTTAAATAATCTGCCCCATCTTATATATCAGAATGTCTGACACCTTATACTCCAAATCGTAACCTCAGATCTTCAAATGAGGGTCTCCTTAGAATTTCAAGAGCAAAACTTAAAAGAAGTGGTGAGGCGGGCGGCCTTCTGCTGTTATGCACCTAAAATCTGGAATAGCCTGCCAGTAGGAATTCGCCAGGCTGATACAGTAGAGCACTTTAATAAACTGCTGAGAACACATTACTTTAACATGGCCTTTCTATAACTTCATTTTAACTTAATCCTGATACTCTGTATGTTCAATTCATCATAATAACTATTCATGGTGGCTCTAAAATCCGTACTGACCCCAACTCTCTCTTCTGTTGCTTTTCCGGTTTCTCTGTGGTGGCGGCCTGCACCACCAACACCTACTCAAAGCTTCATGATGTTCCTAGATTGATGGATTAAAAGCCAGAAGTCTACGTGACCATCATCTTCATCAAGACCTTCTGTGAGAACCCTAAATCCAAAGAGGACTGTTTGATTTATGTTAGGTAGAATGCCCAGAGGGGACTGGGCGGTCTTATGGTCTGAATCCCTGCAGATTTTATTTTTTTCTCTCCAGCCGTCTGGAATTTTTTTGTTTTTTCTGTCCTTCCTGGCCATTGGACCTTACTCTTATTCGATGTTACTTAGTGTTCTCTTATTCTAATTCTTACTTTGTTTTTTTTTTCTCTTTTCTTCATCATGTAAAGCACTTTGAGCTCATTATTTGTATGAAACTGTGCTATAGAAATAAATGTTGTTGATTTGTGTAATGGACACACCACATTATGAGACTTAATACCCAGGTTAATTTAGCAGTGACATAATATTTTAAAGTAAAATAACAACGAGCGATGATCTCCATCATTCTGTGGTGACAGATGAATACAGTCTCTCAGTCAGTGAAGGCTTTCAATTAAGTCTCCCACAGATTTGCGAATAAAATCTTGAATTCTTCGTACATTTGTTATCAACGAGTCGATCACTTCGACATCCCTTTCATTAGTGCTTCCCTGACAGACTGCTCTTGAATAGACGCGCACCTTCTTTGCACCTGTAAAAGAATACTTTCTATAGCATCCCTCGTTGTACTTCGCTGCTGACGGGGTCTACTCAGTCGAGACATACTGTAAAAGGGAAATCCGCAATCAGGTGCTGGCTAGGAGAGCACAACCAGAACAACAAAATCCATACCAACTCGAATGGCACAAAGTCGAAGCAGTTAAGTCGTGTAGTCTAAGAATGACATGTGGCAATGCAATTAGTATAACAGTGACCAGTACTTATTTTAA
The DNA here is from genome assembly GCF_016835505.1 of Polypterus senegalus. Lineage (NCBI taxonomy): Eukaryota > Metazoa > Chordata > Cladistia > Polypteriformes > Polypteridae > Polypterus > Polypterus senegalus. Next base: position 353,857 of record NC_053154.1, on the reverse strand, counting down.
ATCAAACGATATTTAATTTTAAAAAAGTGATATTAAAATTTCAAAAGCTCAATATTAAATGTTATAAACATGATATCAAAATGAGAAAAAAATAGTGTGAGAGTTTAAAATTGTATATATTTGCATTTCAGCTGTCATATAAATTTCAAAAATATGATATCAATTTTCAAAAGCAGAATATCAATTTTTCAAAGTGCTGATATCAAATTTAAAACTAATGATATCAAAGTTTTGAAAGCACATATCAAATTAAACTGATTAAATGTTAAAACGGCTTGCCATAATAAACAGAGGTAATAAATTGCTGGCCGCCCACAAGCCGCTCTCGAGAAGACCAGTCAGAGGGAAACGCTGCGGCACTAGTTGCGCTGACGGCCCCTTCTGACTGTGCCTCAGTTTGAAGAGTTAACTTCAGGTGCGAGTCGAGGCCTAATGTTACCACCCCGGATTAGAGACGGGGGACTGCCAAGTACAGGAAGAGGTGAAAAGCCTGTCTGGATGCCGCTTTCAAGCTTGCCATAGGGAGAGCAAGTGGAAGGGCTGCACGGGGACAGGAGGTGTGAGTGCGCTACTATTAGGGACAGATAAGGGAATAAAATAGTTTTGTATTTGTTAGGGTTAGGGAAGGCACATAAGGGCAAAGAGTGTGTGGGGCGCAATCAGCAACGCAGCGAGTGAAGCACAAAAGGTGCAGAAAGTGTGAGTGAGTACGAATGTGGAATTTAGGGAATGTATAGTGTATATAGAAAAATGTGGATAGCTTTTTGTATATAAAAAATAAAGGACTGTATTGATACTAAGAGTACAGAGTGACAAGAAGGGAAAACTTATACGCGAAAAAGTTAAAGTGAATAAATTTCACCCTGCGGGAGGAAAAATAGTGCAAAAGTTTTCATTGGGCTCATATAAACGAGGAATATCATTTAGGTCCATAATTTTGCTCCTGTATACTGTACGGAGACAAGTGTGGGGAAAAAAGTATTGTCAGGGAGGATTTCGGCTGTGGGTATGTGAAGAGCTGATGAAATACATAAAGAATTATAAAACAAAAGATGTCAGTGAGAATAAAGAAAAACAGAACTAGACATAATGCAGGTGTTTGTGGGCGAAGCAATAAAATGGTGTAGAGTATTTAGGTTAGCACCACTAAATGACAAAAGCATAGGTGAATTGTAGGCATACAGTAAATATGCTTATTTAAAAAAAAAAAAGCCCCATTCCCGAATAAGAAATGATTGAGTGAGTGACTGCATGAGCTCCGTTATCTTAGTGGTAGTAAAATAAGCCACAGGAGCGGAGGAAGACAAGTGTGAGTGTGAAGGAGCTCCGGACCCAAGTACTGGCTAACGAGAGACGCAGTAAAGGAACATGCAAGTGGAAAGCACGTGACGAGTGTGAGTGGGATTTCGTAATCGAGCACTTCTTTCATGGAGACACATTGAGAGATTTTTTTTATCAAAAAGGAAGGTACAACAATTAAATATACGACAGCTAAAGCAGTTTAAATAAGATGAGTATAAACTGCAAAAATATGTATATGAAAATAAATAAATACAAATAGCAATTAAGAAGATTTGAGCAAAGCGGATAAACCTGATATTGTAACTAGTGTGAATCTGGAAAAGAGGAGTGTGTGCCGATTGTTCGCCGGCAGCATACAGAAGATCAGAGAGAGAGGATACGCTGCAAAGGCATTAACGAAGTTCACTTGACAAGATGTCTTCAAGTAAGTTTAATGCCTCAGTTGGCGTAGGTTTCATTCTTCGCAGTGGTAGGATTACACAAAATTATCAAGAAAATTGAGACAAGCATAGGAAAGTCAGGAGTAGGAAAAGTATGAGCATTTGGGAATTGGACACGTATTTTAATTAATTGATCTGGAAACCAGCACCGTTTAGAGCTGAGCAGGATTGTGTTGCGTTTCCGAAGTTTTAACACCAGCTAGCGTCATGAGAGGCTGTTTTATGTTTGTTTGTCCTGATTTGTAACGTTAAGTGAGAGTGGAACTTGCTCTTCTTCAGAGTCCATTTCTTTCTGTTTCATTTGTTGCATTGTTTCCAAATATAGTGTGTGAGTAAAAAGATGTCTTGATGAGTGGAGCCTTGAGAGAGGCTCAATGTAAGCGTGAAGGGTTATTGTATGTTATTGCTTTATCTATTAATAATAAGTACTAATACTGGGGTGAGGTTGAGTCTGTTAATGGTTTGGGTGATTTTGTGGATGTTATAGAGTGTATTAAAGGGATTCCTGCGAGTGCATTTCAAACAAGTTGAAGTGTGTTTGAGAGGGTTTGTGTCGAAACACGTGCTGTTGTTTGAAAGGATGAGACGATTGACATTAATATTAATGTGCATAAGAATATAAATGTTTGTTGAAATTAAAAGAGCTCTTAATTTTAACTAAAAAAGATGTGAACAGGTGATGTAAAAAGGTCTCCAGATTAGGCCTGATACTGTATGGGTACCCCTGTCATTTGAGTACTGGCCAGACTCAAATGCAGGGAGGATTTTAATTAAAACGAGTAAATTAAATGGAAGGAGACATTCTTTAAAACAGTAATGAAGCTGTAAAACAGTGGCTTCCAGTCCAGGTAGTGCTCCATGCTAAGATATGCTAAAAGGACGTGGGAATAAGGGGGGTTAACTACCAGAAAGACAGACTGGGCTTATTTGAGCCAACATTCTGAAAAACACGTAATAAACATCTGGAAGATAACAATGAAAGACAAGACAAAACAAGACAAGACAAGATAAGATAGAATGGAGTGCTGGTGTTTGTATCACTACAAAGCTGATGAAAGGTTCACTTTTAGAATTTGATGCTTTAATGAAACATTGAATGAGACATTTTATTAAGATTCTAAAACCTAAGATCCAAATGTATGTGGTACTTTAATTAATAAAATAATTAGTAATGAAAGAAAACATAAATAATACTTGGGATAAATGTAAAGAAACTTTAAGCTTTTAGATGGCAGGTTATAAGGGGTTAGAGATGGAGTCCAAGATCATTTTTGCTCATAAATGACCTTTGAAATAATTTAAGAGACTTAAAGGGATAAAATATTTTAGTTCACTGACCTTGTTAAACTTAGATATTGTCCAGATGTACTCAAATATGAACATCTTGTGTAAAAGGAAAAATATTTTTAAGACTTTACATATTTGAACACTGCCGTATAATTAGATACATGGGAGAGGAAATGTGGAGCCGAACTGTGGAACCTAACTTAAGAATTTACCGTCCAGACTGTGGATTTCTCTCTTGACTCTGCTTGCTATGCTGACTGTGAGATGTTCTCTGGAGGTCGCTGGTATACATCGACGTTCATTTTCATAATAATTGGTTGAAATCTTTTTGCTTTTTACACCAACCTCCACAGAACTTGGCTCTTTAACTAATAAACTTCCATAACAACTGACCTTCTCTTTGCTTTTGTTTGTTCTCCATCCCTGGATGTATTTGTGTTCTCTGTAAGAGAGCTATAACATTTGGCTCTTATTAAATTATTATATTAATGGGATCAGTTTCAGATAACCACCTGCTCCACATCTCCTCTAACTGTCAATAAGGGGGAGAAGGGTTGCTATAGTACATTTGTAATTTGAAATTGGATTGAATTGACCTTTTGTTTTGTCGCTAGCAATATTTCTAACAGTGGTACCCCCAACGAAACAGATCCAACACCTTATGACACCTAATTTCTGGGATCCATAAGTAGCTACCAATGAAGAATTAACATGCTGACTATTTAAGTGAATATTTTTGATGTCTTTACATCTACAAGTGAAAGCTGTTTTTTCCCAGTACATTGTAGATGACAGCATTTGAAGTTGAGCCCGAGATTAGGCTGTGATGAAGGTCTGCAGATAAACTAATCATCTGACTGTATCGGAGATGGGATCAAGTCGTGGATCAGGCCATCGACCAACTGACTACTGGATAACATACTTCAGTTCCAGTCCAAGGCATCATGGATCCCTGCTGCTAAAAGCTCAACTGAGCTGGTGATGATTGAGCCCAAAAGATCATTGTGGATTCTGAATCGTAGATGGCACCCGTCTCTTTTGGTCCAAGACTTCTAGACGTGGTCCATTTTACTTGGGATATTGGACCCCAACACCTGCTTTTATTCTTACCAGAGAAGAAAATTTGTCACAATTTTACTCTTCAGAGCTCGATGTTCTTTGCCGGAGTCTACTTTAACTGTCCACTTCTTTGACAACCAGCAACATCTTTCAAAAACTATTTGAACCATGAAGTTATGAAATTAAATTAAATAATTATCTGCAAGCAAAGCAGAATACAGGAACTCGTAAACAGTATGTGTTTAATTAATGTTTGCATTAAAAGGAATACTACATGATTATTTTGAATTCAAAGTGGTTAAGAAAAGATCTTTTTAGATAAGTGTTTGTATATGCCTGTCAACATTTAATGTGAGATAATAAGTTACCTTTAAGGACCAATGATTTATGTAATCTGGAGTTAATAACTAATCAAACACAGCATAAAATATCTACTGGAGATTACGTTAAGTGACTGTCACTGCAGAGGCATTCCACCAGTCCAGTTTAGATATTCCAGGTTATTGATTGTAATATTATAACACATAGTGTAGAGCTTAAAATGTATTCATTGAGAAGAATAATAATAAACTTATGGGATGGCACATACACTGTAAGTAGTATTTTGGGAGTAAGGGACACTTACTGTAGGTCAGAACATCCACAACCTTTAGAATAGGATGATAAAATACAGGCTGACATGTTGATGGCGATACAGGACAAATGATTAACATTATGGCTTGTTGAGTATATGTATTATAAAAAATAGCGAAATGAAGTAATAATTTGGCCCATAGGAGATGGAGTGTCTTATACAATGTGCAGTCTGTAAAGTAAACCTAGTGCCTCACAAATTTACCATTTAGAGAAGTGAGCTGCTCTTATTGTTAATATTGTATAATGTTAATGTCTGTAACAGCTGGTGTACATTTATAGTACTTTAAAGTTAGCATTTTCTTTTACTTTTATTCTTTCAGTCACGATCATGATAGAAGCCCCCCGCTTCAGGTAATACTGTGGCACGGATGCAACATTATTCCTATTATTCATATTCATTCGCATAACATCTTGCAGTTGTAATCAGTGACCACGTGGTTTTTGTTTTTTTTGCCAGTCCTCATATGTTGCTGTTTCTTTTGTACTCCAGGACGTGCACAGAAAAGATTAGTACAGAGAGGTCAGTTCAGCGTTATATACAATCATCAGATTCAAATGTTCACACACACCCAAGGACCGTCCTTCCTACATTTATGACATGTGTACCTGTTGTAATGTACACACTTCTTTCTATGCTGTGGTTTCTTTTATTGACACTGACTGACTGAGTTGCTTTCCTGGGGGAATCGGCTGTCTTGGAACAGAAGCTTGTTGAGGTTGCATCCTCTTTTTCCATCACCTTTTCTAGTAAGAAGCGACAATGAAATTCCTCTACAAGGTGAGCCATGAACGCTCTTCTTTTCTCAGTGGACCCGTGCATGCCTTGTACAGAACATGTGCGTCAACTGCCGCCAAGTCAAGCTTGTTATAGCAAAAGCAATCAGCCACCCGTGTGCTCCTGTCGCACTGAATAAGCTCACGCCTTCTGGTCCATGATGTCAACGCAGCACCAGGAAAAAAAAAGACAAATATATGTGACAGTTTGAAGAAATCAATTTATGACCTGAATAGTACCAATCAGAAAATATCATCGGACTAATGCAATATTTTTGAAAATGAACAACGTTTTTTAAATTTATGCTGACGCTTTTCATTAGGGTTAGGGATTCTAGCCAAAATTGGCCAAGCTCTGGCACACAGACCATGTAATTAATTTTTAATTAATCTTTAAGTTTAACTGACCTGGACAAGAACCCATACATACAAAAATGTTCCCTTTTTTTGTCATCTCTTATTTAATCCCATAGGAAATTAGGTATTTAGGTTAACAGTCCATTCTGCCTCCTTCTGTAACCCGCGTGTTTTGTTCCATTAAAGGTGCATGGTCTACACCAAACATCTCAAGCAGGTGGTCAGATTGGGCGAAATGGTTATATAGTTTTGTGGATCTTTCCTTGTTCTCTATAACCCATAAATGCTGCATGAACTTGGCTTGGATGGAAATTTAAGTTTTGCTTATGTAAAATCATAAAACGTGATCTGCACTGGATTGCGTACACACACTTGGTGGTGTTAATTCCTAATGTCTGAAAAAATCAGGAATTCCATTTTATCATTTTCTTATGGACAAAAGGAATGATGCCATGCACATTTATTTTTCTTTTTAATTGTGCAGGATGCAAGAACCAACAGGTCTTTCAAATTTTTATTTCTACAGAAAGCTGAGATGATTCTCATTTTTCTTAAATCATCGTGTGATTGTTGTACCTTCGGAAAATTGTGTCATAGGATACTAACAACCTGCTGTGCCTGTGCAGAAAACGTAAATGCCATTGGTAAAACACTCTGTTACCTGTACATTCTCCCGCACATCCTCCCCGTCTGTCTTACTAGTCCCTGCACCTCCACACTTTCTTCACTGTGCACTGTTCCTATCAGCCCTTCTATATTATTCTCAAATAACAGGGGATAATGACCAATTTCTAAATAATTTATATAATATTCAATTTTTGCGATCCCAAGATATTGACAGGATCATAAGAGAAAATGATAAAGGCCAGTTTTACATTCCATAGAGTTCCGATTATTATGGGGGCAGTCAAAACATAAATTATTTGGAAAGATGACACCCAAGTGATTAACCTTAGGCACCTGATCCCACAGATTACCCTTAGGAATATATCCCTCTTTATTAACCTCAGGGCCTAAAGTAAGATTAACATCAGGGTTTGGGGTCCTTATATTAGCATCAGGAATGTTAACCTTAGGCATTGAGGTCAGTTGATTAATCTCAGGGACCAAAATGGGAATTGTAACATAAGGGTCCAATATTGGGACATTAGCCTTAGGGAAAGGAGTCTCAAAATTAACCTCAGGCATTAAAAAATAACGGTCATGATCAAAAAACAGTTCCTGTTCCCAGAGCAAAGGCCCCATAAAAATGGTAAACATCTCACCCGTAGAGATGTTAAGTTTAGGGGGATAGGGTCATATATGACAAAAGCCTGTTAATATCTCTTTAAGTTAAGGCCCGCATTCAAAAGCACCAGTTTGACATCCCCAGTTTGTCAAGGATTGAAGGAAAGAGAAAAGACAGGCTGAGAAATTATTAAATCCAGATTCTGAAACCCATTGACACAGTCTACTGCTGGAAATATGTCGGAAGAAAACCAAGAACACCACCGAACCAAGCAAGAGTGTTACCCAGAATACCAAAACTGAAAATGTTTATATTGTATATTATACTTATCCTGAATAAATGATGGGTGGCACGGTGGTGCTGTGGGTAGCACTGCTGCCTTGCAGTTAGTGGACCTGGGTTTGCTGCCGGGTCCTCCCAGTGTGGAGTTTGCATGTTCTCCCCGTGTCTGCGTGGGTTTCCTCCCACAGTCCAAAGATATGCAGGTTTGGTGCATTGGCGATTCTAAATTGACCCTAGTGTGTACGCACCCTGCGGTGGGCTGGCACCCTGCCTGGGGTTTGTTTCCTGCCTTGCACCCTGTGTTGGCTGGGATTGGCTCCAGCAGACCCCCGTGACCCTCTGTTAGGATATAGCAGGTTGGATAATGGATGGATGAATGTAGAAATGAATACTCTAATGAGTCAAACCACGTCAACCAGGAAAGATCAGGCACATACATCCCCATCAATTACGTCAAGAAGCTGAGGGACCCCAGTAAACTTATTTAGGGAAACATGAGAATAGGTCAAGTATTCTTATAATCCATGGTCACCTCGCTCTGTGCCTCCCTCATAAACTTGCTTTCTGAGCAGTAAATAAAACATGTGTGGCTTCATTAGTGTGTGTTAAGTCTGTGTTAATCCTAAAAAAATGGATCAATTGTGACTTTATTATTCCTCTAAATGGCAATTTGGAAAGAGGAGAGAGACTGCGCTCAAAAAGGCAACGAGAACTGATCAGAATTGTGATAAGTGAAGTAATGTGAGTGAAAAGACACCTTACCTTATACACACTCCAGCAAAGATGGTTAATAAATTCCTGAGGTCATTAAAGGATGTGATTGAAGGAGACATTATTGGTAGTGGATAGGACTTCAAACTAAAACAGCTTCACGCAAGAGCAGAAAATGCTAAACGGGATGACCACGCAAAAATGAAAAGGAAGGAAGCCACGTCCAGTGGAATTGACACCGATGAAGTTTCAGCACACTAATGGCTGTGTGACTTGGTGTCCTGATCAGAAGCCCTTCGGAGAAACAGTGGAAACCCAAAAAAGTCATTAGAGAGAATTGATGAAAATGTTTCCTGAGGGGATTCAAGATTCATCAATCATATCCCAGAAAATGGTGGTAACGTATTATTTACAGAGAAAGAATATAATTAACAATGTGGCGGTGGAAACACTTAAAACAGAATGGCCTTTCCTTTTTGAAAAAAAATGGTATGTAGTTCACTTTAAGCAACTAACTGGAATAAATTTAGAAAAGCCAATGAGGGAATCCTTTTCAAGGAAAGGGAAGAGAGTTCTGGCCTACATGAGAAGCCTTGGAAGTGATAGACACAGAAAAGTGGTTGAAGTAAATGCCCTGTTGAAGACTGCCGGAGGGTCTGGGCACCGTCTCGCTCCTTTGGCGTATTTCAATGAAAATGGAAATCTGATCTTCTACCAAGTCAGTGGCACAAGCTTAGCAAATGAGGTATCCGTGTCTGCTCTTCCAGCATCGCTTTCTCTTTTACGCATTTTCCAACAGAAATGCTAAATATTAAAACATTTTGTTCAATGTTCATATTTTTCAGGAGGCTCTCTGCTGACCACAAGTTGCTGTATGTGAAGTGTTGATAAAAATGTTGTCAAAGAGAATATTCAATTCACTATTCAGCATCCATGTGATGTAAGATCAACCCTAGAATTCAGATAAAGGTAAGTTTTAGTAAAACTCAATGGGTAGTTTGTGCATTTCAGTTGTTTGACGGTATTATTGATTACATATATGTGTTTGTATGCATGTGTATGGGTCCATAAAAGGTGGTCTGATATAACTGTATATGGACGGTCAGTTTTCAGACATTGGCTGTGTTGGAAAATTCCAAGCACCCTGTGGTGTGAGCGATGCAGAAGCAATGGCCAAGATTTAGCAACCGTACTGCTATCATGTGTCTTATTAGATTTTCATTTTGACTCGCTTTGCCGTTATTGCTAGATTTCCAAGTATAAAACATGTTTATGTTGATTTAAACTATAACTTTATTTATGTACCTCGGGTGTTTTGCCAACATCAACCCAGAAAGAGGCACAAAAGTTCAGCGCAGAAAGTCAAAGAAATGCTGTAAACCCAGGAGTGCTCCCCTCCACTTCTGCAATTGTGGATTTTGAATGGCGGCACTGAAAACAAAAGTACAAACTGAAAGGCAAGTTTTCACGGTATTGTGAAAGACCAGAGTGTCATGATTAAAACAGACATTTTGAGAACATACCGGTGGCTTCAGGCACTTTACATGTTGCTCTCTTTCTTTAATAATAAACTTTTACAAAGAGAGTCGACCTTTCAGGTATTATTGCAGCTCATGTACCTTTCTCGTCCGTTTTGCAGGTGTTGATGACTTGAGCCTTGAAGTTGTGTTGTTTGAAAGGCTGAAGTCAAGCCTGAGAGAGTTTATAACAGGTGCAAGGTTTTTGACTTTTAAATAGACTGTAAGGGCCTCTTTCAGTATAAGCAGTCCCCCATCATGCCTCCTATATCGGTTCACACATCTTCTACGCGTTCAAAGTTGAAAATGTGTTGTGTCACAGTTAATATGGTGGTTAGTGAAAGCAGAGCTTACTTGGTCTATAGCTTCATCTGCTCTGCACTTAACTTCCTGTCAACAACTGAATGCTCGCATCGGACTGGCTTTACAACAACAACTGAAAGTCTGCCAGCCAATGACGTCAAACATTTTATGGATACTTGGTGTCCAGTTTTGAGTTTTAACGTATTAACATCTGAGTTGTTATAAAGGCAGCCAATGAAGACAGTCTGGGGCAGTGACAGGAACCGACACGAGCAAACTTTCATATATGAATATCTCAGAAATGTTTGTAGGGCTACAAAGCCACTCCGAGAAACATTTTACAATGAGAGAAACTGAAAACTATAGGCATTAAGGGTCGGCATAGAATAAAGCTCAATATAGTAACAGAAAGACAGTATAGTTACATCAGAGGTTTTATTAAAGATAAACCAAGTTGCAAGCAGAACCTTCTTTGCATTACTAAGACACAATATGTCTCCTGTTTGCATTTTAAAGAATGTTGGGATCAGTTCGTTTGGCTCATTTTCTGCTTCTTTTGGAGAACTAAAGATACAGAACTGGCCACTGACTGCTACTTTCAGTTTGGCTTCAAACCTGAGTCTGTAACTGATTTAAACTTTGCGTAATCGCTCTTTAATGCTGTAGGATGAAGCTCGTTTGGCAGCTCGTTTCGCGGCTGTCCAGGAAGAGAAATCTGGGAAAATACAGAGGTTTTTTCTTTCAAATATAACCTCGCCTTTGTCTGAGAATCAACAACAAATTCTCTTTAACCTGTAATTTGTTGAAGTGGACAATCAGACCTTTCTGCTTTGAGGCCTTTGATCCTTGTATGTGATAAGCTGCTGATTTTTATCTTCAGAAACTGCTAATTTATCACACAGCACTTTGCATTTGGATTCTACAACATCTGCTGTATTGTCAGTGGTGGATGCCAATTGTTTTACTTCTTCAATACGAGGCGTAAATGTTTAACTTCTTCCAGGTGAGCACCAAGTAGTCGGATTGTATCCTCAAATTTGCTCATATATTCCTTTATTTTTCATCATTTTTTGCTAGATTTCTTTTTTAGGTTTGCATCAAAGTTATTGCTTAAACATGCCTCCTGGTGTTTTATATCCTGAAGCAGCTTGTCGATTCTGTTATGTGTTCCCGCTATGTCCATCTTTCTATATTTTCACCCTGAGAGCGGTAATCAACTCTTTCAGCTCAGATAGCTCGATTTCCATCATCTCTGAACTCCAAAGCTGGAGTAGATTCTGTTGACTCAAAGAGGATGTTGGTAGCAGTTGACTATGAGGATAAAGAGGCCCTGCTCAGTTCCAATAGGCCATCTGAGACCAGCAAAATCTCATTGCCTGACTCACTCACAGTTTTGCTCCCACATTCAATGTCGGCTAGATCATCATCAGCAGCATCGTGTGGTCCTGGTTGATCCATTCCTTCACCTGTCAGGATGATGCCAGACCTCTTGCTGCATCCTAACGGTGCCATCTTTCACCTTCACACCTGGTGCTGCTGCATTGTTCTTATGTGCGAGTCGACGTTTCTTGCAGGGAGGGCTTCTGTTTGTTCTCTTTCTTCATCCTCATCTGAGTTCACTTCTGTTATAGCTCGTCTTTATTTGACAACAGTAGTGTCAGATTGGGACCAGCATAAACGCGACTGAGAGAATAAAACTTAATAAAAAAAAAATGCTAACCTTTACAAGTACTATACATTTACTCCAGCTGTTACAGACTCAAATCAAATGTATGTTTTTATTGTGGAATATTAACAATAAGCTCACTACTCAAAACATTTATTTTGTGATGCAGCAAAGCTCGAACCTGCGGCCTCCCGATTATTTGTCAGCAGTTATTACCGCTGTACTACCAAAGCGGTCGTGACCCTGAAGTACACTAACACGATTTCTTTTCCTCCAGTTATAGTCTTGAATCAAAGCGCACTTGTTCTGTTATATTTGTACGTTTTGTGAAAGTGCTTATTTGATATTTGGACTTCAGTCTTCACACATTATACACTTCATGTCAAAATGTTGTTAGTACTAAAACATGAAAAGAGTTTGTCTTTTAGGTATGTTTTCAACATTTCTGTCGTTCCAAACTTACACAGATCTTTGTGAAATACATATGTTCAAATAACAAGATATTATTTACCCTGCGCAGCTCCCGGTACCTCACTAACAGATAAGCAAGGCTTGAGCTGGGAGAGCTTTTTGCCATTTCTGAGACGGTGGGAGGATGGGATAGCAGGCTGCTTGCTGCTTGTGCTTATCGACACATTCACTGACAGAGAGGTGCAAACGGATTTAAGGTGGCCCGGGTTTACGAGTTTTTTTATAGGCTTTTCTAATTCTAGTGTTAAACCTGTTCCGCTGCTCCTCGACTGTCTCCACACTTAAAAGATTATCCCAATTTATCCTCAGACTTTGCCACATCTGTTCAAACTTTGTTTCCTAGATGGGGTTCATCGTCCAACTGAAGAGGAGTTGTGTTTAAAAATTCTGTTTGGCATAAACAGCAACTGCACCTCCTTTTCTGTTCTGTCTAATGTTGCACTCACCCCCATCTTTATTTAGACGGGTCTCCGTTATTGTTATAATATCATAATTATGTTCTGTTACATGCAACTGCAACTTGCCTTATTTTTGATACTTTTATTAAGGCAAGCTATTTTTGAAAGTGTTACTCCTTCTATATTTAAATGTTGGGTTAGAGTTTACATTACGACACATTTTTATTTCTACACTGCTTGTTCCTCCATGTACAGATGTAAACCTGGCCAGTCCTAAACTTCCTGCCCCTTAATCCTCGACTAACCTACTTCCCAATACATTGGTGCCCCTCCAGTACAGATGTATCCCTAAATGGCAGAACAGGTCCCATCTGTTCCAAAAGGAGTCCCAATGTCCCCAAATCCTATATTCTCTATATACATCTAGATACATATTGTCACGCTTGGGTCACAGATTTGCACAGAGACACAGAAGGTCGTAGAAAAAAAGAAGGATTTTTATTCAGACACCGCAAACACATGAGCTTAAACGTGCTCCATGACAAGTCAGATATAACAGTTCCGCTAGGACAGAGAGAGAAAAGCAAACAATCAATTCCCAAACTGACAGGCGCTGCAAGGCTTATAAGTCGGAGTACCGCTGAGGCTTGTATTACGCGTTATAGTGCAAGGATAAGGAGCAATGTGTAGTCAGTGTTTCAGGGTTTGTGGTTTTCCCAGGGCGTCTGTCTCTATTTGGGGTGCGATCAGCCCTCCAGCTCACACCCTCCCCCTCAGCTTTATTCACATTCCTGTGAATCAAGCGACTCTCTGTACTAGGTTCATTTAGTCGTGATAATACATCTGCGTTGACGTGTTCAGAACCTGGTCGGTGCTTTACTGTGAAACTGTAAGGTTGTAAACCCAGAAACCATCTCATTAGACGAGAGTTTGTATCTTTCTGTCGGTACAACCACTGGAGTGGAGCATGATCAGTTACCAAAGTGAAGTTTCGTCCCCACAAGTAATAGCGAAGCGCTTCCACAGCCCACTTAATTGCCAAGCATTCTTTCTCAATTGTAGAATAATTGCGTTCCCTAGGAAGTAATTTCCTACTCAAATATGTGATTGGATGTTCTTCTCCATCAAAATTTGTGACAGGACTGCCCACACCAAATGCACTTGCGTCTGTTTGCAAGATAAAATCTTTTGTGAAATCCGGGTTCCTTAGAACCGGGTAAGAAGACAATGCTTTTTTTAAATCGTTGAAAGAACGTTCGCAATTTTCTGTCCACAGGACAGGTCGGTTTTTTCTGCCTCTAGTAAGTTCTGTAAGAGGAGCAGCTCTATGTGCAAAATTTGGAATGAATTTTCTGTAGTAACCAGCGAGTCCCAGAAAGGCGTACTTGTTTCTGTGTCTCAGGTCTCGGGTAAACAAGCATTTCTTCTATTTTCCTTAATTGTGGCCTAAGTAAACCCTTGCCCATAGAATAGCCTAAGTAATGAGTCTCGGACATGCCTAGTTTACATTTCTTAGGGTTAGCAGTAAGGCCAGCCTGTCTCAAGCTTTCAAGAACGGCTTGAAGCCGCTCTAAGTGTGTTTTCCAATCATTGCTAAAAATCACGACATCGTCAAGGTATGCCCCAGCATATTCAGAGTGAGGACGTAGGATCTGATCCATCATACGCTGAAAAGTTAGAGGTGCCCGTGAAGACCAAACGGAGTCTTGTAAATTCATAGAGTCCGTCAGGAGTCGCAAATGCCGTTTTCTCACAACTGCTAGCCTCTAAAGGCACCTGCCAATAGCCTTCGTGAGATCTAGCGTGGAGATATAGCTCGCCTGACCCAGTTTTTCCAACAGTTCATCGACACGGGGCATGGGATAAGCATCAATTTAGAGACCTTATTCAAGCGTCTGAAATCGATACAGAACCGAACCGAACCGTCTTGCTTTGGGACTAATACGACTGGGCTGCACCAGTCACTTTACTTTCACGAATTACACCCAGTGTCAGCATCTTTTTACCTCTTCAAGACAATATTTCGCGCTTCGGTATCCGAACGGCCGCATCTGTACGCGAACATCAGGTGCAGTGGTAATTTTATGTTTTGTAATGTTAGTCTTGCCTGGTAAATCTGAAAAGACATCAGTGTTCCGTTCTATCAAAGATAACAGTTCTGTCTTTTGCGTGTCAGTAAGATCGTTACCAATGGTAACATCGGACTGAAAAAACAGCAGCCAAGGAAGTGTTAACCTCTTGTCGGTCGTGCCATTCCTTCAAGAGGTTAATGTGTAAAATCTGGAATGGTTTGCGCCGGCCGGGTATTCTAACCTTGTAATTTACTGGACTCATACGCTCCTCAATAATGGCGGGCCCTGCCATTTAGCTAAGAATTTGTGTGGATCCGAGGGAACCAGTACCAAAACACGATCGCCAGGTTTGAACTCACGGAGCTTGCTGCCTATCGTAAAGACGCTTCTGAGTTTCCTGTTCTCGTTGTTGGTGTTCCACAGCAATAGAGGAAAGCATAGAAATTCTGTCTTGCAACGAAATTAGTCGATCTGCAAAGCTTGGACCCTTAGCTGCTCTCTCGTTTCCTATCCATTCCTCACGTACCACATCCAGGATGCCTCACGGCCGCCTGCCGAATAACAACTCGAAGGGACTCAAGCCAGTGGACGCCTGTGGTGATTCTCGCACGCGCACAAAACAAACGGTAGGACAGTGTTCCATGTTGTGGGATCATTATGAGCAACTCGCCTGATCATCTGTTTCAATGTTTTGTTAAATCGCCGGTTAAACCATTCGTTTGAGGATGGTAAACAGTAGTACTCAATTTCTTAATAGCAAAGCTGTCACACAATTGTTTCATCACGAGAAGTGAAAGGTGTGCCCTGATCAGTTAAGATTTCTCTAGGGATACCAATACGAGTAAAAGTTTCACATAGTGCTTTGGCTACAGCCGAAGAGTTGGCCTTTTCAGCGATCATTTCTGGATATCGTGTCGCATAATCAACCAACACCAGCAAATATTGGTACCCATCCTTAGTCTTAGGTAATGGTCCCACAATATCTAATCCCACACGCTGAAAGGGAACTTCCAATATGGGCATAGGACAAAGGGGAGCCGAGGAGGCTTATAAGCAGAGACGATCTGGCAGTCTGGACATGAAGTACAAAATCGTTCAACATCTTTTCCCATATTAAGCCAATAAAATCGTTTTGATAACCGGTCTCTAGTTTTGTCGGCACCGAGGTGCCCCCCCAAGATGTGTGAATGTGCCAGATGCAAAACAGTTTCCCTATGTGCTTCAGGTACCACCAGTTGTTCAATAAATTCCCCTCCAAATGATCTGAGATCACTCTGAAAAGGCAACCGTCCTTTTCTATAAAGTGTGGGGTTTTCACACCCCCGGAATTACGCTCTTGGTAATAAGAGTCATAGCAGGCGAGCCTGTTTAAATGCATATTCTAATGAGCTATCAGTATGCTGCAAACGCACAAAATCTGATTGTTCGTTAACACTCGGTTTGTGTTCGAGGCGTTTGCAATCTGGGAAGATGTAGAAGGAGCAGCCCATTCTGGAAGATTGTCGGGGTGACCTCCTCCGTCTCGCTGGAGAGATCGGGTTCAATATCTAAGTTGGGCTCTAGATTTTCCCGGCCGCTACCAGTTCTTCGTCTTGGATTTCTTCTTCTTCCCCCCCCCCACCAAGTTCATTAGTGGACTGGACTACTGGTCCCTTACATTTATTAATCAGTTTGGAAAAAGGGCATTTCTCCGTCCTATGAGTAATGGCCAAGGGCACGAGTCGAAACGGCAGACCAAACCTTAAAGTGGCCCCTATAAGTTAAAGGAAGAAGTAAAGTCTGATAATCTTTAACATCACCATGTACACAGCGATTTTTACAGTCTCACAGTCTCTAAGGCATTGTTCATTAAGACAGTCTCGTCTCACAATACAAAGGTCACTTCCCGAATCTAACAATGCTGAGATTTCTTTGTGTCCCAATTTCACCGGGATCAACAAGCCATCTTTTCCATCCGGACATGTAATAGTTGAGCAACAAATCTCGCCAGTCCAATCCCATTGAATGAGCTGGAGACAAGCGACAATCTCTTGCCAAATGGCCGAGCTGATCACATCGGAAACATCTACGGTCGGCTCCGTTTCGAAATATCCTCTGACGCCCACGTCGACGTGCTCTGTAGCCTCCACGGTCTTGTCGACCGCTGTTGCCGCTGTCTCCCCAGAAACAGGCGTCCCATCTACGACTGGATTTCCGGGTCCTACCTGACCCCATTAGATTTTCAGGTCCTGCAGCTTGTCGATCGAGCGACGAGAATGTCCTGGACGTTCGTTCACAGGTTGCGAAGCAGCACGAAATCCACCGCTCTTTCTCCAAGTGGACTGTGAACCCTCTAATCGTCTGGACATAATCGTTAATGATTTAATATCATGGCGTAGAAATTCATCTCGAAGAACTTCAGGTATGCCGGCCAGTAATATATTCACGACAACTGTTTCCATTACGTCTCCTTCAAACCAACAGTGCACTTTATGTATCAAATCTTGAATTTGCGCACGGATTGGGTCATCCATGTTTAGTTTCCAGTCTTTAAGTGCAAATGTTTTAGACTTCTGAAATAAGTCTTCGGCGGCATCCATCTGTGCAACCACTTCTGGTACCACTTGTCACGCTTGGGTCACAGATTTGCACAGAGACACAGAAGGTCGTAGAAAAAGAAGGATTTTTATTCAGACACCGCAAACACATGAGCTTAAACGTGCTCCATGACAAGTCAGATATAACAGTTCCGCTAGGAGCAGAGAGAGATAAAAGCAAACAATCAATTCCCAAACTGACAGGCGCTGCGCAAGGCTTATAAGTCGGCGGAGTACCGCGAGGCTTGTATTACGCGTTATAGTGCAAGGATAAGGAGCAATGTGTAGTCAGTGTTTCAGGGTTTGTGGTTTTCCCAGGGGCGTCTGTCTCTATTTGGGGTGCGATCAGCCCTCCAGCTCACAATATATATATCTCTATATGCAGAGAAGAGATGCTGGGTATATTGAGAGAAGGGTGCTAAGGATAGAACAGGGAGGAGAAGTAGAGGAAGGCCTAAGCGAAGGTTTATGGGTGTGGTGAGAGAGGACATGCAGGTAATGGGTGTAACAGAGCAAGATGACGAGGACAGAGATATATCCAAAGATATGGAAGAAGATGATCTGCTGTGGCGACCCCTAACGGGAGCAGCGAAAAGAAGAAGATTACAAATAGGCCACTCAGTATACAGTAAAGACCATCCACAGTGGTTATCAGAACCAGAATATCTCTTTTCTCTCCTTCTGCTCCTCCTTTGAGTGTTGCCAACTACCACCCAACACTGACCCCCTGATGTGAGGCACAGTGGACTCCTTTTCAAGCCAGACGCAGGAATGCATCTAGTGCCACTGTGTTTTCTTGGAAGCACTTGTAGATCACATGGAAAGCAGGGAGGACCTCCCCTGACAGCACCCTCTTCTGGCAACCAGGGACCTCAACACGGCTGGACTTCCTGACTCCAACTCCCAATCACCCCTGTGGGTGTCCAAACTGGAATGCTACCAGAGGACCACTGCCACCTGCCGTACGGGGGTGAAACTGTGCCCAACCTCAGACGTCTGCTTCTCCATCCATATGTTACTCCAGTGGAGCACAAAGTTCTTTCTTCATCTGGCTGGCCTTCTGCTCTGGCGTGCCATCCAGATAAGAAGTTATCCGCCTTGCTGGCTGGGATGCCTATTTTCAGAGCTTCCTTATAGACTTCATATTTCTCTTTGCTTTCTGTTCAGGGTTGGATTTTTAACCTGCTATTTGTACCGCGTGTACTGAAAGTTGGCACCTGGCTACACTCCGACGGGATTGATGTTAAGAGGGTTGGAAGACATAAGCACCAAGTTATAAGTGGTGAAAACAATACAAGTGTTCCTTATTTCTAGATGCTCCCACAAAAAACATAAAAAGGTAATAAAAAAAATTCTGAAATCTAAATCAATAGTCAATAATTCAAGTTCAGTCAACAATGGCACTCAGAAAGGAAAGCAAAAAAAGCAAAAAAAGCAAAAATGGCAGATAGTAACGAAGTCAGTTAAGGGGGAAAAAAATAATCAACTGTACAAGTAAAAATGAATAAATGCAAAAAATACTCAAAAAGAAAATTCTCCTTCCCTTTGCTCCTCACAAAACAAAAATTAATCAGTGATGAAGAGTAAAATCAAAAGATCATTTAAAACAATAAAAAGCAAACACCAAATCCCCCTCTTCTTGGGCTTTGCCTTTCCCCTCACCTCTCCCTTCATAATGCGGTTTCTCCGAAGGCTGCCAGACACTCAACCCGATCAAGAAAGATGAACGCCAGTGTCCATCCACCGGTTTTATTTGTCATTGACGATTATAGCACCCGATCCCCATCAACGTCTCATCAGTTTTAAGTTTATAACCAAGACTTTAACTTCTAATGACATTTAGTTCTCGTACATGTAAATATGCCTTGCTACCCAGGTGTCTCTTTGTGATTATCAATATTCTTCATTCATTTCAAAGGCAATGCACTTTACTTTGTTCTAATTCTTGTTTTGAGTGTTCAGAATTGCATTAAAATGTAACGTGTCTGACTGCCATCTTAGGCCTCATGCAGAGCTAGGATTCAGGAATTGGTGTAATAGTGACATCTGCTGGTGGGCTTAGCAAATTGCATCTCAAGTTTAAAAAAGTGAAAAATGACTCTTTCTGGGTAATCTACTGTATAATGGATCAGTTTTGACATTTCATTTCCTTATGTTTGATATGCACTCCATTGGTACTTGCGCTAACTGATAAGCTTTTTATTTCAGGATGTTATTTGCTGTGTATCTGATTTACAGATGTGTTAAGATACAAAAATAATTGAATGTTTCTGTTGGGCTTTGACCCACTGAGGAGCGATGAGCTACATTAGTCTGTCTCCTATTATATTTTAGTGCTTAGATACACTATGTCATGTCATATTAATATTACTATCAACTTCCACTTATAGCAAATCGGTACTTTTTCACAATAACAGCAAATGGTGGTTTTTACTTAAAATCTGAATATCAGGATATAAGAAAATATGGGAGGACTGCCATCTACTACGTAGAAGTTAAATTCTGACTAAAAAAAAATCATCAACAGCTACTTACAGATGTCATACATATAACTTTGCAAGTGCACTTTGATTTGTTGTCATTTCCATCCTAATTGACACAATAAGGTCATGTGCCTTTTCATAAAGGACATCCTGCTTGTTACACAGGCATCCCGTTAATGCTAACTGCGTACAAAAGTCCCCTCATCTCTCCATTTCAATGACACACTTTGTACTGTCACTAGTCACACGTTTACATCGTTCATCTGTACAATGCAATTCATTTTGTGGGAGAGCACAACATCAGCAGGCTGTTTACGTCTTACATCAGCTCTGTACGTGCAGCCAACCCGCCATTGGACACATTTAAGGGTCGCCAGTCAGGTTCACTGTCACATGTGTGGAGTCAGAAAACCCATGAGAAGAACATAGAAACTCGTCAAAGAGAGTATAGATGACGAGGCTGAAGCTGGCTACTTATTTAGATTTTCTGTTTCTTGCGTATTTAGTCAGTAGATGGCACTGAAAACGTACTCTTGAACATAGAACATTAGAACAATAGAACAATCTAGACGAGAACAGGCCATTCAGCCCAACAAAGCTCGCCAGTCCTATCCACTTGTTTCCTCCAAGAAAACATCAAGTCGAGTTTTGAAAGTCCCTAACGTCTGACTGTCTACCACACTACTTGGTAGCTTATTGCAAGTGTCTATCGTTCTTTGTGTAAAGAAAAACTTCCTAATGTTTGTGCGAAATTTACCCTTCACAAGTTTCCAACTGTGTCCCCGTGTTCTTGATGAGCTCATTTTAAAATACAAGTCTCGATCCACTGGACTAATTCCCTTCATAATTTTAAACACTTCAATGATGTCACCTCTTAATCTTCTTTTGCTTAAACTGTAAAGGCTCAGCTCTTTTAATCTTTCCTCATAACTCATCCCCTGTAGCCCTGACTCAGCCTAGTCGCTCTTCTCTGGACCTTCTCTTGTGTTGTTATGTCCTTTTTGTAGCCTGGAGACCAAAACTGCACACAGGACTCAAGATGAGGCCTCACCAGTACATTATAAAGGCTGAGCAGAACCTCCTTGGACTTGTACTCCACAGATCGTGCACTGTACATTGAAAAGTTGTAAACTGGCAAATCCTCTTCCATTGTTCTTGGCTTATCTTTTCTGTTTTAGATTCTAACACAAAGATAACACTGGGATATAGAAACACACGCGTTCCACAACAGTTGCAAGAAATTTCACCGTGGACTTTTTCAGCTGTAGCCCTTTGAACGTGGCGTGTATGAAGATTTGGCGGACTGACAGTGCACATCCAGCTGTACTGCTAGAGACTCATCTTTTATATCTCACAATGGTGACACTAACGTATGACAACATAAGCATCTCACTACACATATCGGAATGAAACACATTTTAATACTAAACGTTTACTAGGATTACTCTCCTACTATTTCCCCTAGAAATAATCTAATATTTTCATTCTTTTATGATACTCTTGTATATCTAACTTTAGTTGCTCCTTTTGTTTTTGATTTTGTGGAATAGCGATGAAGGTTAAGAAGGAAGGGAAATTTGAGGTTCCGCAAGTTTAACATGTAAAGAGAGGTTCATGATGTTCCTGTCTCTTAAATGCAATTCTATTTTTTCCTTTTCCTCTTGTTCATCTGTCCCATTTCTACATGTTTTTTTAGTTGGGATTCTCAGTTTACATAAGTTAGACAACGTTGCAGTCTTTTCTGCAGTTTTATTCAACCAATGTATCCTGTTGTACTCTACGTGAAATCCCTTTCATTCCACTTTGGAATCGATAAGCATAGCATAGCCACCCTTAGAAGTAGAACTGACATATTGCACCACTCAAGTCCTGGTTGAAACTGATCAATGGCCATACGATATCTGCTCTCTGGAAAGTTTTCTTCACACTTCTGTAGTTTTTTTGTACTTTGGGTCTGTATAACCCTGTTATTAATCCCTAACGATAATATCAAAATATGTACCTCTTTACTGGGTTGTAGTTTGTCAAAAACCTTTTGTAGATCTTTAATTTTGCCTCCAGAAAACTACCAATTTGTGTATCAGAGTGGGTGTAAGATGTCATTTTAGTACAAGTTAGAATCAAAGTCGCAAAATTCTATTCTTTTCATAAGCTCTCTCGTGCACAGTTGGTTTATAAATCTCATCATCTCTGCAGTTCGCATACCAGGAGAAGGTGGGATCGGAGGATGCCATCATCTACATGCTACACCAATCTCTCTCCCACTCGAACAGAGGCAGTGCTGCTTTAAGAATTATGTTTCTGGACTTCTTTAGCGCCTTCAACACCATCCAACCTCTGCTCCTTAAGGACAAGCTGAGAGAGATAGGAGTAGATTCATACCTGGTGGCATGGATTATGGACTATCTTACAGACAGACCTCAATATGTGCATCATGGGAACTGCAGGTCTGACATTGTGGTCAGCAGCACAGGAGCGCCACAGGGGACTGGACTTTCTCTGGTCCTGTTCAGCCAAAATACATCGGACTTCCAATACGATTCGGAGTCCTGCCATGTGCAAAAGTTCACTGACGACACTGCTATGGTGGGCTGGACGAGGAGTAGGCAGGAGGAGGAGTATAGGAACCTAATCAAGGACTTTGTTAAATGGTGCGACTCAAACCATCTACACCTGAGCACCAGCAAAACCAAGGAGCTGGTGGTGGATTTCAGGAGGACCAGGCCCCTCATGGACCCTGTGATCATCAGAGGTGACTGTGCAGAGGGTGCAGACCTATAAATACCTGGGAGTGCAGCTGGATGATAAACTGGACTGGACTGCCAATACTGATGCTCCGTGTAAGAGAGGACAGAGCCGACTATACTTTCTTAGAAGGTTGGTGTCCTTCAAAATCTGCAATATGATGCTGCAGATGTTCTACCAGACAGTTGTGGCGAGTGCCCTCTTCTACGCGGTGGTGTGCTGGGGAGGCAGCATAAAGAAGAGGGATGCCTCACGCCTGGACAAACTGGCGAGAAAGGAATTGTAGGAATGAAGCTGGACAGTTTGACTTCTGTGGCAGAGCGACGGGCGCTGAGCAGACTCCTGTCAATCATGGAGAATCCAGTGAACAGGATCATCTCCAGACAGAGGAGCAGCTTCAGCGACAGACTGCTGTCACCATCCTGCTCCACTGACAGACTGAGAAGACCCCACACTATGCGAATCTTCAATTCCACCTGGGGGGTAAATGCTAACATTATTCATTATTTTTATTACTATTTAATTTAATATTGTTTTTGTATCAGTATACTACTGCTAGATTTTGTGAATTTCCCCTTGGGATTAATAAAGTATCTATGTATTTCTTTCCTCCTCAATTTGTACCTTGCTAATATTCTGTTTTGTCTTTCAGGTACAGCGCCTGCTTACTGCACACACCTCCATACTAAGTGGGATCTGAGAACTCTCCTTTGTATGGGAGATTCTTTCCCCCATTCCATCTCTTATTAGTTCAGATGTCTGCTGACTATCACAGTCCTTGACAAATTCCTCATCATCTGAGAGAAGTATGTCAGAATGTTTTGTTCTTTCTGGGCCTTCTCTTATAACTATCATCCCTATTAAATACGCGTTTTTTCCGTTTCAACACTGAACCTTCAGGATCAAATTCAAACCTATATCCATAGATTCTCTGTTCCCTGTGTCACTTGGGACACTCTCTCCCGAGTGGTTAAATATCATATTAAAATCTGGTCTCTCTAGGATTCGTTATAAGTTTCCCCTCTTCTAAATTTATTTGCTTATCTCCATTCCGATCACGATCACTTCTTCATGTTAATAATCTACTAAAACTGGAGCCACTTTCCAAATCTTATAACTCCAGATTATTTCTCCTCCCATTAAGATTCCAAAACCACTTCACAATCTGCAGATTTGGAGTCACTTCCCACCTTTTTATCCCCTGTACAGTACTCCCCTTTCTTAAGGTTAAAATCCTGTAATAGTTTTCTAATTGGGATTTTCTAAAGAATTCCTAAAATTATGTTTAGGGCTTTGGAGCCAAACCTTACGATTAGAATTAGGAGTCTGAAAGGAGTCTCTCAAATCAGGATTATAGGGTGTACTTGTAAAATTAGGACTTTTAAATTTAGAATTAGGGTTTGTATTGTCTCTCGGAGAGCCAAAATATAGGACAATTATTTAGGGTTACAATCTTGTCTTGAGATATGACAACCAGGACCCTGGAGTGGACTTTCCACGTCGAGACCCCGTAGTGCATCTACATTAACCCTTCTGTCCCCAGAATGTGCTGTCAGTTGTGATACAGGCTCCACTGTAATGTGTGCTATCTCAACCCTCGTTCTTTGTTCACACCAATAGCCATTCTGTCCACAGTTCTCTATTAGAGTCCCAGCTACCGATCTATCACCATTTTCATCCTGCAAGACTCCCCTCTCATTGAATAATCCCTCATTAATTTAAATAAATTGATATTTGTTATAGACCGGTTAGTGAGGTTTCTTTTTAAAATCCCTCATCTTGTGCCATTACGGCTCTCATTTTACCTCCATAAGTACATTTTTATCCACTTCTAAAATTATTCTTATACCATCTCACTGCCCTTAAGGTAACTCCTAATCTGCCTCTTGCTCCCTTTTTAAAATTTCTGCTTTGCATTTTTTTTTTTTAAGGATTTGTAAAGTGCCTTGAAGCCAGTTTTTAGAATTCCCTTCCAAGGGAGCCCTAACCCTGATGTTAAAGTGTGTGTTTCCTTAATGTTTATTGTCAATCCCATCCCTCATCCTTATCTTAACCCCTTTAAAACTGGGCCCTGAGGTTAAGGATAAATTCATCACTCAGGTTTGTTTCTTATTGATTGTGTATTTGTAGTATTGTGAGTATTTTTTGGTATGTTTGTTTGTGTGTCTTTGGCGTATATATTTTGTTTTGGTTCAGGGAGCCAAATTATGGCCACCAGGTATAATAAAGAGTGGATTACTGGATCCTAAGATTTATTTTTTAGTATTTGGGTTTTTAAGAAATATAGTATTATAATTTTAGGGAATTTTTAGTCTGCTGTTTTTATATCCTTTTTTTGGAAAAAAAAAATTTAAGATCCATATTAATTACTAATTTTAAATATTTTAATTTTGACTAATGGCGGGATTATTTTTAACCCTCTATTAAGAAGCAGAAATTTTAAATAATTTTGTAATTTATTGGAAATATTTAAATTTGTAATTCTGGATATTTTTAGAATAAATAGATAGACCTTTAATAAAATTAAGATTTTACAATTGGTAGGATGGGTGGGATCTGTAAAATAAAAAATGTATATTTGGAGTATTGTGTACCCATGCGCTTTTCTGACCCTAACCCTAACCCTAACCCTTCGGGCTGATATCCCTCACCCTAAACCTAACCCTTCCAGGTTTTAGCAAGGAGGCCAATTTTGATGTTTGTCTATAAAATGTCTTTGGGGATTTATCCTTATAAAATGCAACATTAATAATTCCCAAATGGGTTATGTAATAACTTGATTTTCCTTCTCATTAACATTTCTAAATAAATAATTTACTAAGAGCAGGTTTGCCCATAAAACATCTATTCCTCCCTAAAAGTATCATTAACAAAAACTCTAAATGGCATTCTTCCTTCTTTTTTTTACTTAACTTCTTTGTTTTAACCTTCTCTTAAGTTTTCAAATACATTTTGCTCTTTTGTAGCTTCTTCAATGGTCTTTTCCCCATTGAATCTCTTAGAATTACTTATTTTTCCAGAACCTTCTCTTTCTTGACTACTGGATTACTTCAGAAAGGTTATTTAGGAAACCTCCTGGCAGCACAGCCTCCAGACTTTCTACTTTTAAAAAACTATTAGATCAGATTTGGGCCTGGCACAGACCACCCAAGTCCAAAGAGATTTACTTTTTTTAATAAAGAATGCCTTTTATGGCTCCTTTTCATTCTTCTCTTAAATCGATCAAAATAAAATAAGAATATCCTTGTTTCTCTTCTCTAGACCTGCTCCACTCGTCGTTCCTACGGCTTTATAAAGAGCTCTTTCTCCCTTCAGGTGATCTGTGGCAAGCTCATTAAATGCCAATTCACTTCTGCTGTTAAAGTGATCTCCACCACATGGAACCTTTGATTTGTATTTTAAAAACCACTTTCATAAATCTGCCTTTATAATTGATAGTAGTAGGGAACAGCAAATATAGGAATTAGATAGTCTTATCTTTGTAAGGGCTAAAATAATCATTTTAAAACCAAAACAACCTCCAAATTTAAACAAGCTATAATGTGATATTTAAAAAAACAAATACTTAAACATAAATCAGTTCTTATATCTCCTACTCCAGGGGTTCCCAAACTCGGACCCCCTGTGGCTGCAGGGTTTTCTTCCAGCCACATTCAGACTCAATGACAACACCTGATAGCACTCGTCTCATTTCATTAACTGGTATTTTTTCTCTTATTCTACATTCAGAAAAGCAGAGCAGCATAATTTTTGCATGTATAAGACATTTAGAAATATTTCTATTTTTGCTATTGATTTAAATGCCTAACTTTCTTTTGTTGATTTTCATTCATTCTAGTTCTCCCCCTTCATCATATCTTAATAAAAACGAGCAGAGCAGACAGGCAGGCAAACAACACGGAATAATCAAAGGCTGCATGTACTTTAGCGTCAGACCCACTAATTAGTAAATAATTGATTAATTAAAAAATAAGAACACCTGGAAAAGTAGAAAGAAAATCAAGATTATTCCCATATAACTACCTGGTACATTTTATTTTTTTTTTTTTTACCAAACTTAGTTTTTTAACATTTATATAATTCCCAAAACACAGAATTTGGGAAATAGCACATGCCTTAATCAGTCCAATTAAAAACAGAATCTGCTGATTAAAACAAAAACCTGCAGCCACAGGGGGTCCCCAGGACCGAGTTTGAGAAGCACTGTCCTACACTATCACGTCTAGATTATTATAAATATTTATATCCCACCATTTATTTAAAATCATAGATATGTATGTATTTATTTATTTATAGTACTAAGGTGCTGCACTGCGTTAGCCATTATGGAGTTGGTGAGAAGTTGAGCACTGTTGCAAAGATCAGCACTGGAATACGGTGGCTGTTCTGAATTTTATATACGTACATATTTTCTATTTTTTTATGATTTTAAAACCAAGCTCTGTGAACAAACTTGCATGATATTAACTTTTTATGAAATGGTCCTTTTTATTTAATCATAAGTTTCATTGTATCTTACTTACTGATGATTGGGTTTTATGTCAGAATTTTTGTAGTTGCAAGAAGCCATTTATGAGCCATCAACTGTAAGACAGAAAAAAGGCAAACTGTGGAGTGGAGTGACAGTAAAATAGAAAAACCACAAAAAACATTAGGAATAGTCGTGGGGGCTTTTATCTTGTGCTGGCTGCCCTTTAAAATATTCTCTCTGTGCACTGATTATAGTAAACTTCTCGTACGTATCATAAGGAAAGTCTAAGCGTTGGTAAGTTAGGTGAGCAATGAAGTTAGTCCAGATCTTTAAGTTTTTTTTTATTCCTGGCTGTGAAAAGCATTTAAAATATCTTGACCTTTAAAATATTTAGCCCAACTTCTTCAGTGCTCAATTTATTGTAAATATTAAAACCTAAAGAAAATAAACAAAGTGAAAGTAATTTTCTGTGCTTAGTTACATTTTTTGTGTATTATGCCTCTGCTCAGCAGTGTTAATCAGTGAATTTCAAAGTGTTTTTCGCTGAGAATTTGCTGCCTTCACATTCGCCCTTGTTTGTCAAACTATTCACTGATAATTCAGCCAGCTTAGAACTTTTTTCCAGTGTCCCATAATGCTTTGCGAGGCCAGTGTGACATCCCCCGGATCTGTAACAGCCAACATTGAACGGGACCGCCCCCCAGTTATACAATGCTGATCATTTGCATTACAGACTGGATACGAAGCCTGCGCATCTCTCACAACGCTCCTTGTTCTCACTCAGGCACAGTCACGCAGTGGTTGGCATTATGAAGAGCTCACAGTTAGTAACGCTAGTCTACTGGCTAACAAACGGCAGATTTAAACATTGGGAGAAACTTGGGGTTAGCAGAGAAAACACATGCAGACTTCATGGAAACCAAAGGCGCTAAGGCAGCTGGTGAACTACTACAGCACAGCATCAGCAGTCATACCAGGCTTGGACATTTTTCCATAAGAACAAATGCTATAAAATGTAAAGCCATATTACAGTGTATAGTAGGTGAACTCAATTCAAGGAGCTTAACAGATAAATAAATAACGCCGGTTTTTAAATTATTTTGTATATAGTGTAAAAAGCAAGTTACTTCTGTTTGTCGCCAAATGTGCAGGTTGAGTTCCACGTCAGTATAAGAGAAGGAGGCGCGTGCCTTATGCAAGCGTAATTAGCCATGCGGAGAATGAAAACAAACCTTGGAAGAGGCAGATCTTTAAAAATCTGTAGTTACAATTTGTGCAGATTTTCAAATTTCACAACTAAAAACCATAGCAGGGCTCAGACGAAAACTGAAATTCTGTTCAGTGAGACTGCATTGGTCAGGCCTGTGGGGCTTTGTTTAAGAATCAAATCCTAGAGAATAATTATTCTTTTATTATTTACATTTCATTTCAACTTTTCATTTTACTTGTGAAGCTAACATTTCTTATTTTTGCATTTTAATGTGCACTCCTCAACAAGACAGTAGATGGCAGACGGAGCAGTCGGCCTTCACTCCTCACACTGCTGGCTCACTAAATGACACTCGGGTGACTGTGAGGAGCTGAAATGGACGACTGAGAAGGTAAAATGACGTTTGATGGCCACAATTAAACATATGACTTGCTCTTTAGACTGACATTTGTTAATATTTGTGAAGTCTCATTAGCCGCAGCTGCTCACCTCATACAGAACACAATACTTCAAAAACAGCATTGTGCTCAATTTTATAAAAAGAATGAAACTTAAATCTTTACTAAAGAAATGATATTTAGATCTGAAGAACTCTCTGCCTGTCATCACTGTATAAAAACTATTGTGATATTTAACAATCCATATCACAAAATAAAACACCTCAATAATCCACGAAGATGTAAAGCCAGCGCTGAGAATCAAAAGGCCGCTGAGCGCCTGCCCATTCAATGTGTCCTCTCCGTTCCAAAGCAGCCTGATAAATGTCTGCAGTTGTCGTGTTCTCTCCGTGGCCCGTGATGGACGAGCACCCAGTGCTTTGGTGGAGGTTTGGGGCTCTGGATTGTCTGCTTCATCCCTTTATTCTGGGCCTGAGAGGACAAAATGGGCCTCTGTGGTGATGTGAACAGCAAGAAACTGAAATATGTGTGAAATAACATGACATGTTC
This sequence comes from Polypterus senegalus, assembly GCF_016835505.1. Classification (NCBI taxonomy): domain Eukaryota; kingdom Metazoa; phylum Chordata; class Cladistia; order Polypteriformes; family Polypteridae; genus Polypterus; species Polypterus senegalus. The sequence goes on along the minus strand of NC_053154.1, from coordinate 324,922 downwards.
CACAAAATAAAACAAACATTTCATGAAATCATGAGTTTATCTTTTTTTGCTATTTGAGGTATGAGTTCACCAGTAATTTACACATTATTAACACATAAATTGTGTTTTAAGGTATTATGGTCTGCACTGTATAAGACGATTCCTGACGGACTTTCAGCTCCTTTATTTCTTCTCTGCTCAGCATATAGTTTACTTGTTCCACTTGAAGAGTTGCCCCCCTCATTTCGGACCCCCTTATTTGTTTATGCAGTAGGTATTATGATGTGGTGGTCTGCACTTCTGCCCTCTTTGATTTACTGTTCTGCGTTCCAGTTCTTTGCCAGGTTACAGGCGGTTTAGAATCCCCATGGCAGAAAACTCTTATTATCCCAGAGGGAAATTCATGAAACAACATTCATCCATCCATCCATCCATCCATCCATCCATCTTCTTTAACCACTAATCCAGAGCAGAGTCATAGGGTAGCTGGAGCCAATCCCTGGAAAGGGTGCCATTCCATCACAGGATGGACACACGCGCACACACATAGGTAAACAGAGCCTCACTGATCCACATAATCTACGTGTCTTTGGACTGACGGATGGCACCAGGGTACCCTGAGGAAATTAAAACACAGGTTGTAAATGCAAACTCCATGAAGTGAGGACCCAGGATATTAATTTTGGTTTTGTTCTTGGTAGGCAGCAGGATTACTACAACTCCACAGGGTCACCCAGTGAGACAATCTTTCAAACAAATGTGACAGCTAATTGAGTTTGTGCCCAGTGCTGGCGTGATCCGCTCCACACCCCTGCACCCGACAAAGTGTACACTGGCAGGTTGTCCAGGGTAGTTTTTGCCCTTGTGCCCAAATCTCCTTAGACTGAGAAAGCTACATATATGTAAATGTTGCGTTTTTAAATGATTCTATTCTGAATTATTTTCACAATTTTGTAATGTATTTTTGCAAGTTTTGATAATCTGTAACAAATTAACACTGACAAAGAAGTACTAACTTTTGTGAGTAACCAAAGATGAAAAGAAGAATAGAAGAGATAATACTATTTCATCCGTTTGAAGTAGAGTTTAATATACAATTCAGATCTGCAGCTTTAGAAGATTGGGATTCTGCAGACCCGGCCATTGAAAATTCACACCGAATGCTGTGTCATTTTGTGGTGTGTGGGCGGCAGCAGACGACAGCAGTGAACGTCTGAAATGGCCTGTGGAGAGTTTGAGGTTCTACCAGGACAACAACAGATTTGAATTTCTGTCAAGGATCACAGATAATTTATAAAATTTAATGTATGCATTGTTTCAACTGTTTTTATACTGCAACTTGTGAACGTGATGTGCGATTTGTATATCCACATAACGAAATTCCAAAGTACATTTTCACAGTTAAAAATGGAAAGACTAGTAATAACAAAATGTATTTAATTGATCTTTGCAAGATCTTCAAGATCTTTTCCTTTAGTGCTATTTTGTTTGTCCATGGATGCGTCCATTTTGTGCGCTTTTGTTATCGCAGTTGCTGTGCTGTTGCTACAGGCAATATCCAGGATCACAGTGCACATGTCATGGGGGTCAAGGGTTTAAAGGTCACCTCCATCCACTTCCTGGTATTCAAGACTGGATGAAAACAGTGTTACCATGTGATTCTTAAAAGAAAACATTTTTTGGTTAACTAATTCACTTCTGGTATTTCAGTCTCTGAGTTTTGGTCACTATTTCAACTCTTGATGACAGATCTTTTAGGCTTTTGGTTTTGACTTGAATTGTGCTTCCTTTACTGACCCATTTCTCACTGTCTTATTCCAAGTCAGTGCACTGCCATAATTCATAAAAAACAAAATGGTGTATGTTTTTCCAGGACTTTTACTTTTCACCGAAGTCCATGATAGGATGGAGTGGTTTTTTGACTGCCCAATGCGTGCAAAGACAATGAGTAAACTTTTAATTATTTTATTTTGCCTGACATCATTACCCAACTCAGATCCCACATTTTCTGTGTGACAGAGACTCCTGAGGCTGCTCTGCGGTGTAGTCATAGATAATCCTGAACAAAATATATTGTTGTGTGTGATTTTTTATTTTAATTAATTCTAGTGAGCGAGGTTTCATTTGTTTCTCCTGTGGAAGACTGCAGCTCAAAAAAAAAGATGATCTGTACATCACTTCTGTTATTTAAATTCCTATCTTACCTTATTAATCACATTATAGATTTTGTTAAAATAAAAATCTTTTTTTGAGTTACTTTTCAAAAATATTAACTTTAAAAATTTGCAGAAAGATTTCCTTGATCAAAGCCCAGAAATATAAAACTAGGCCTGTTGTTGAAAAATACAAATTAGACACATTTTAGTGAAAGCACGAGAGCAGCAGCAAGCAGAAGCACGAGCGGCGCCTCACATGCGCACACAGTGTTTGATAAGCACCAGAAAAAAAAAGAATTAAACAGCTGAAAAACTAAATTGGAGTGAAACGTTAATCAAATCCATCAGTAAATTCCAGCTGGAGTAAAAATATGACATCTGATGAGAAAACGTAACCAACAAGTTGATGACCTAGCTGGTGGTAAAAGGTTACAGTCCGTGGTTGTTTAGCGATTCAGCTGAACGCAGAAAACACCAAAGCTACTGCAGGAAGGGATGAAGATAAACTTGGCACTGAACGCATGTTCTGTCTGTTCTCTATCCATTAATGGTCGGCTTATATGTTGTGTGTTCTGCAGCTTGTACAGTTCAGGTTTTCTGGCCAACAATATGGAGAAGCTTCACTTGTAAAAAATGCTTAGTTAATTTAGAGTTGGTCAGGAAAATATGCGCTTTTGAAAACTTCATACTAACCAAAAATGGGATTAACTCAGTTTGTTTAGACAATTTGATTACTTCTGATTGAGCTTCAGTCTCTCTGGGTTCCATAGTAGTCAGTACGTGAAGGAAACTTTTTGTTTTATTCCAAAATATGGCAGCAAAACTGCCTGACTGACTGATTAGAACACTATCCAGGCCGCAGACGTACTGTCAATCACAGGCTGTTGTTTATCCCAACTGTTACTATTATGTAGCTGTTACCCAGAATCCCTGTTCTGCGTATCTTATACATTTTAGTCTTAATGCAAACTTTAAATTACTTGATAACCAAAAATTAGGGAGTATAATTAGACCAAGAGATAAAGCCACATCTTCCATATGGGGTCCCTTTAATAGTAATGTAATTTCAGGTGCATCAGGGATGTGAATCTTGAAAAGTAAAGGGAAACCACAGAAGCACTGCTTTGAGGCTGGGTGCCACCAATTTGCAAAACCGAGTGCAAATGTGCTTACGCACAGGGTAAGGCTGGTGTAAGAATGTACGTGACTTTATGTCACGTTTAAATTTTATACATCCTGAAGTGAGCGTTTGAAACAGGCGTACACAATATTTTTGTACGTATGCACCACTTATATTTGAAGCCCCCAGTGTCAGGCTCAGTGGATACTCTTGCAGCAACATTCTTAACCTCATTATCAATAATTTATTACTGAATGGCGCATGAAAGTATTTGATATCAAACCATTACTTAAAAAGTCAGACCTAGACCTATGTACGCTTTATAATCTCAGACCTATTTCAAACTAACCCTTTCCTTATAAAATACTTGAAAAAGTAGATGCTAATCAGCTTCAGTCTCACCTTCCATATCACAATGTATTTGAGAAATTCCAGTCTGCTTTCAGCTTGTTACCGATCACAGCAATATTTTGTCCTTATTTACCTCCGTTGGAATCACCATTAGTTTTATTGAATTAGTATGTCGTTTAAAGAGCTCATTACAAAACTATACAAAATGGTTTTTCTATCTTAAAACTTAAGGTGGTTTCTAAATATGCTGGATACTGAGAAATGAATTCATGCTTTTATTTCTAGCAGGATCGACTACTGCAGTTCTCTTACTGGCTGTTCAAATTGTTCTTTACACAGCTTTCAATTCATTCAAAATTCTGCTGTAACAATTATTAGAAGAAGTAGAAAATATGAAAACATAACTCCAGTTCTTAAGTTCTTACACTGGATGTTTAGGGCAAATTTCCAAATCCTCCTTTTAAAATATAAAGCCTTAAATGGCCAAGGCCCTGCTTACTTATCTGAATTTATCATTACTTACCAGATCACACACTAAGATCTCAAAATGGTGGCCTATTTATGATTTCCAGGGACTAATAAAATAACAGTGCGAGGTCGAGCTTTTAGTTACAGGGCCCCTAAACTGTGGACTGGTCTGCCTGCCACTATAAGAGATGCCCATCAGTCTCACCAGACTCACGACTTTAATTTAGCATACCCTGACTAGAGCTGCTGTTTAGTTGTGCAAACTGCATCTCTGTTGTTAGTCATTAGTACTACAAAATAAGTAATACAATATTTATAAACTGTTACTAGCCCTCGTCTACTCTGTTTCTTTTCTTGGTATCTTGATGGATCACTTGGTGCCACTGCTCTACTGCCAAGTTATTAGCCTGCCATGGAAAAGTCATCTTAGATAAAGGAGCACTGGACTCATCAGGTGGGTTTTGTTTTCTTTGTTGTATTTATCCCATTTTTGACACCCATTGCACACCCAACCCGCAATGGTTTATTGGAGTTTTTTCAGGTCTTCTTAGGGAGTCAAGGCTGGAAGGCTGTCAGAAAAGGGCCTGGTAAAGCACATTGAGAGATTCCTTATGTGATTTTGGACAATACAAGAAATAAATTATTTTTTGTAATTTTTCATCACTTCTTTCATCAATAAGCCTATACCCGGCTCCTTTTTTAGCACAATAACTACTAAAGCCACCCACCACCAAAACTGTAATCGGTGTTTAGCTAAAGTCTGTACTGGATATTCCAGTCACCACAAATAGAAAAAAATAAACCAGTAACTATTTGATTAGCAGCAATCTAAAATAATCAATATCAAATAAATGGTGTTACAACAAATACTGGCATTAATAATCATTAATAATGATTTTTATACATTTTATTTATATGCTCAGGGTGCTTCACACGGTCTAATAAAGAAACAGCAGGTACAGTATATGGAACTTTGGATACAGATGTTTAGTGAGAAGAACAGTAAAGCAGATAGATGCAGGATATACAAAAGCTTTAAACAGAATAAAAGACAATAAACCAGAGTAAAATACTAATTTGTGATTTAACACACACAAATTATACTAAGCATCTGGACAGAGAGGAAGACTGAAAGAGGAGGCAGAATGTCAGGTGAAGTTCAAAGTCTGATCAGATGGGTTTTACGTTGTTTTTTAAAAGAATGAATGGAGTCCGCTGATCTCATTAATTTCGAGGAGGTCATTCCAAAGTCCTGGCGCTATACAGCCCTGCTGTCACAAATTGAGCGCAGGTTACTGTGTGGCACAACAAGATGTCCAGAAGCAGAGGACCTTAGTGGGCGAACAGGAGCAGAGTGATGGAGAAGGTCACTGATGTAGTCTGGTAGGAGGCCATTTAAAGTTTTGTAGGTTAATGATAGAATTTTATGCTCAATCCTATAAGACACCGGGAGCCAGTGAAGGCATAGCAGGTTGGGTGTTATGTGCTCGCTGAGTTTTGAATCAACTGGAACTGTGATAGAAGATTAGAAGGGGCAATAATTGATGTGGGATGTGATAAAAGCAGGGACAAGTGTCTCATCATTAGAAAAGGAGAGGAATGAGTGAACATGGGATATGTTACAGAGGTGAAAGTAAAAAAAGTTTCTTAACGTGGTTTATGTGGGCAGAATAAGAAAGGGAGGAATTAAAAATGACACCAAGATTCCTTGCATCAGCTGAAGGTCTGACGAGATCACCATCAAGAGTGACTGAGAAGGAGCTCATTTTCTTAATTTGCAGGAGTTCAGTTTTGTTGCAATTCAATTTTAAAGAGTTCTGCTCCATCCAGGTTTTGATTTCACTGAGGCAAGTTGTGAGCTGAGAAAGCTCTGGTGAAGTTTACCTTTTAACATTGAATTAAGAGTTGTGTATCATCTGCATAAAAATGATAAGCCAATCCAAAACTATGAATGGTATGGCCAAGGAGAAGCATATATATATATACACAGAAGAGCAGAGGGCCGAGGACAGAGCCCTGAGGAGCTCCTTGTGTGACCGACTGGCGCTGAGCTGGACCTGCTGTGGCCAAGGCTAACAAACTCTGTGTTACCATTCAGATAGGACTTACACCACTGGAGGGTACTGCCAGAGATATCCAGAATGTTCTCCATTCTGGACAGTATAATGTAAGGTCTGACCAGAGTGTCAAATGCTGCACAAGATCTAACAGAATTAATATGCTGGTTTGTCCACAGTCTGCTGCCATAAGCAAGTCATTGGTTACCTGAAGCAAAGCAGGTTCACAGCTGCGCTATGCCCTGGCACCAGACTGAAAGGGTTTCCTCAAATTATTAGAAGTTAAGTAATTGGTGAGTTAGGAGGCTACAACACACTCAAGATCTTTTGACAAAAAAGAAAAATGAGAAATGGGCCAAAAATTGTTAAGATTGGGGTTGTGATTTTAAGTGTCTGGCACAAAGCCCATGCCAATGTATTTATTATTGTTGTAAAAGTCAGGATTATGGCATGAAGGCAGGATTTAAGAAGTGTGGTGGGAATGGCATCCAGTACACGGGTAGTGGGGATCATCTTACAAAGCAGGTCATTTACAAATGCAAAAAGCATAAAGCTGCAGTTGACTTCAAAGTCACAAATTATAGATAATTTGAATTTTGCATATGCAGAACTTCTTGCAGACATCCTGGTTTTGTGGATCTCAGAAACAATTTTTGAAAAACACAACACACATCACTCGAGTTCAGGCATATTGGAATCACTGCAAGTTTGTGAGAGCTAAATGAACTTGAACAGAGGGTGGAGTCGGACCTGATCCAGCTCCTCCCATATTGCATCAGTTTTGTGACTCTCTGTCCCCCCCAATGGTTTGAATACTTCATATGGAAGCTCTGGAAAGCATGAAGAAAAAAGCAAAACAAAACAACTAAATGTATGTTACTGTTACTGACCTCAGGCTTAGAGGAACCTGGGCCGGTACAAGCCACTGTTGCTGCAGGGTGTAGTCACAGCGATATGGTGAAAATCCTAAAAGAAACAGGTAGCCGTCACAAGTCCCAGACGATACTTCTGTTTGTTTTTATTCTCCTTTACCCAGAAATATAGAAATGTTTCAATTTCTGCATAGATCACCATGGCAATCAGTGAAACAATGGTGCAAGCCAATTTCCTCTGCATAAGCACACATTTACTTTGGTTCAACATTAGTATTGAGGCCAGCTATCAAAAAGTACTTGATTAGAAACCAATGTCCCCAGAACTCATTAGTTTTCAAAGGAAGCAGAGAGTTCTGTAATTCCACATTGTGTGTAGATGAGATACTAAATCAAAGCAGTCTGACTATTCAAAGCAAGACAGGTAAATAATTATGTGCTGTAGATAGCCATCAACAATAACCTGTAGCCTTTTCTTTAAAACACTGGTTTATAGACCATTGCACTAAGCAATTTTTCAAATTTTTCTAAGCAACTGTCCTGATCTCGATGGCGAGCGCCTGGTGGCCGGGCCTGCACCCATGGGGCTCGGCCGGGCACAGCCCGAAGAGGCAATGTGGGTCCCCCTTCTCATGGGCTCACCACCTTTGGGAGGGGCCAAGGAGGTCGGGTGCAGTGTGAGTTGGGTGGTGGTCGAAGGCGGGGACCTTGGCGGTCTGATCCTCAGCTGTAGAAGCTGGCTCTTGGGACATGGAATGTCACCTCTCTGAAGGGGAAGGAGCCTGAGCTAGTGCGCAAGGTCGAGAGGTTCTGGCTAGATATAGTCGGCTCACCTCAACACACAGCTTGGACTCTGGAACCAATCTCCTTGAGAGGGGCTGGACTCTCTACCACTCTGGAGTTGCCCCCGGTGAGAGGTGCTGAGCCGGTGTGGGCATATTACTGTCCCCCAACTTGGAGCCTGTACATTGGGGTTTACCCCGGTGGATGAGAGGGTAGCCTTCCTCCCCCTTCGGGTGGGGGGACGGGTCCTAACTGTTGTTTGCGTGTATTCACCGAACAGCAGTTTGGAGTACCCACCATTTTTGGATTCCCTGGAGGGGGTACTAGAGGGCATACCTTCTGGGGACTCCGTCATACTACTGGGAGACTTTAATGCTCACGTGGGCAATGACAGTGATTGGGAGTGGTGTTTTGTTATTGGACTTCTGTGCTCGTCACGGATTGTCCATAACAAACACCATGTTCAAGCATAGGGGTGTTCATATGTGCACTTGGCACCAGGACACCCTAGGCGTCAGTTCGATGATCGACTTTGCGGCATTTGAGTGAAGAGAGGGGCGAAGCTGTCAACTGATCACCACCTGGTGGTGAGTTGGCTTCGATGGTGGGGGAGGATGCCAGTTAGGCCTGGTAGGCCCAAACGTGTTGTGAGGGTCTGCTGGGAACGTCTGGCAGAGTCCCCTGTCTGAAGCAGCTTCAACTCCCACCTCCGGCAGAACTTCAACCATGCCCCAAGGGAGGTGGGGGACATTGAGTCTGAATGGGCCATGTTCCGTGCCTCTATTGTTGAGGCGGCTGACCGGAGCTGTGGCCGTAAGGTGGTCGGTGCCTGTCGTGGGGGCAATCCCCGAACCCAGTGGTGAACACCAGGGGTGAGGGATGCCGTCAAGCTAAATAAGGAGTCCTACCAGACCCTTTTGTCCTGTGGGACTCTGGAGGCAGCTAATAGGTACGGGCAGGCCAAGCGGAATGCGGCTTCGGTGGTTGCTGAGACAAAAACTCGGGCATGGGAGGAGTTTGGGGAGGCAATGAAGAACGACTTTCAGACGCTTAGAGGAGATTCTGGTCCACTGTCCGGCTTCTCAGGAGGGGGAAGAAGTGCAGTGTCAACACCGTATATGGTGGGGATGGTGCGCTGCTGACCTCGACTTCGGGACGTTGTGGGTCGGTGGGGAGTACTTCGAAGACCTCCTCAATCCCACTAACAAGCCTTCCAATGAGGAAGCAGAGCCTGGTGACTTAGAAGTGGGCTCCTCCATCTCTCGGACTGAGGTCACCAAGGTGGTCAAAAAATTCTTTGATGGCAGGGCCCCGGGGGGTGGATGAGATATGCCCGGAGTACCTCAAGGCTCTGGATGTTGTAGGACTGTCTTGGTTGACACGTCTCTGCAACATCGCATGGACATCGGGGACAGTGCCTCTGGATTGGCAGACCGGGGTGGTGGTCCCCCTCTTTAAAAAGGGGGACCGAAGGGTGTGTTCCAACTACAGAGGGATCACACTCCTCACCCTCCCTGGAAAAGTCTATTCGGGGGTTCTGGAGAGGAGGGTCCGTCAGATATTCGAACCTCGAATTCAGGAGGAACAGTGGGGTTTTTGTCCTGGTCACAGAACTGTGGACCAGCTCTACACCCTTAGCAAAATCCTGGAGGGTGCATGGGAGTTTGCCCAACCAGTCTACATGTGTTTTGTGGACTTGGAAAAGGCATTCAACCGTGTCCCTCGGGGAATCCTGTGGGGGGTGCTCCAGGGGTATGGGGTACCAGACCCCCTGATAAGAGCTGTTCGGTCCCTGTATGATTGGTGTCAGAGCTTGGTCCGCATTGCCAGCAGTAAGTCGAACCCATTTCCAGTGAGAGTGGGACTCCGCAAGGGCTGCCCTTTGTCACTGATTCTGTTGATAACTTTTCTGAAAAGAATTTCTAGGCGCAGCCAGGGTGTTGAGGAGGTCCGGTTTAGTGGAATCAGGATTGGGTTACTGCTTTTTGCAGATGATGTTGTCCTGTTTGCTTCATCAGGCCGTGATCTTCTGCTCTCTCTGGATCGGTTCACAGCTGAGTGTGAAGCGGCTGGGATGATAATCAGCACCTCCAAATCCGAGAGCATGGTCCTCAGCCGGAAAAGAGTGGAGTGCCCTCTCAGGGTTGGAGGAGAGATCCTGCCCCAAGTGGAGGAGTTCAAGTATCTCGGGGTCTTGTTCACGAGTGAGGGAAGAATGGACCGTGAGATCGACAGGCGGATCGGTGTGGCGTCCTCAGTGATGCGGGCTCTGCATCGGTCTGTCGCGGTGGAAAAGGAGCTGAGCCGTAAGGCAAAGCTCTCAATTTACCAGTCGATCTACGTTCCTACCCTCACCTATGGTTATGAGCTATGGGTAGTGACCGAAAGAACGAGATCGCGAATACAATTGGCTGAAATGAGTTTCCTCCACAGGGTGTCTGGGCTTTCCCTTAAAGATAAGGTGAGAAGCTCAGTCATCTGGGAGGAGCTCAGAGTAGAGCCGCTACTCCTCCGCATTGAGAGGAATCAGATGAGGTGGCTCGGACATCTGATCAGGATGTTCTCAGGGAGTAGCTGTTGCTGTAGCGGATTGTCTTCTTCTGATGGTGTCCCATGTCATTCCTTTCAATGCGCGTATAATGGGACTCAGATTACGGGGCTCTCTTGTCTATTGTCTCAGCGTCTGCTTAGACCGCGGTGAGTGATGTCTCGGTGAGAGAGACATTTTATTCGCAGCTTCGCTCGGTGGTTGATGGGTGCCCACGAGGTGACACTCCTCTGGTCATGGGCGACTTTAATGCAGCCACTGGCACTGACAGGGCTGGCTATGAGGATTGTCTCGGTCCCCATGGGTGACCGGGGTGAAAGTGGCTCCATGTTCCTTAACTTTGCGAAAGGTCAAGGGCTGAGAATCGTTGGATCCTGGTTCCAGCGCCCTGAGCTGCATCGTTGGACTTGATACTCCAATACTGATGGTGTGGTTAAGGAGATCGATCACATCCTCATGGACAGATGCTGGAGGCTCTTGCAAAACTGCAGGGTCTACAGAAGTGCCCAGTTTGTGTATTCTGACCACGGACTTGTTGTTGCTACCCTTAGGATCCAGCTTAGGTCCAGTAAGTTACCACCTGCCAGGAAAATGAGGCTGGACTTGACCAGGCTGTTTCTAATATGTTTGCATGAAGTTTGTGTGAGGAACTTTCAGATTGGGAAGTGACTGTCAATCCTAATGTGATGTGGGAGACCCTCCGTGACAAGACCCTGAAGGTTGCTGAGGGTTGTGTTGGTGTTACCGGTGTTCCCAGAAGGAGGCATTTCATCTCGCAGGGCACCCTGGATATCATTGAGAGAAGTCGCAGGGCATGGCTCAATGGCAACTCTGGTCTGTGCCGGGAACTGAGAATGATGACTGCCTGGGCTCTGAGAGCAGATAAGGAGGCGTTTGCTAGAGGAATCTGTAAGTAGGTGACACAACATCTGTGGTCTAGCGACCCACATCCTGCTTACAGAGGAATCGAAGCATTACGCACATCTGAATCTGTTCCTCAGAGCATCACAGTCAGGGCGGCTGTTGAAACAGTCCTTACAGATGACACTGCCATTGTAACATGCTGGGCTGAGGCTGATCCTCCAATTAGCTGTGAGCCACCCAGTCTCACTGAGATTGCACGGGTAGTGAACCAGCTCACGGGGGGGAAAGGCTGCAGGGATCTTTGGTATCCAGGCTGGTGGTAAGTCTTCATTTGGGAGACTGGCATCATCCCAACTGACTGGAAAACAGGACTTGTCATCCCTATCTGGAAAGGGAAGGGTGATCGCCTGGATTGCAACAACTACAGGGGGATAACACTCCTCTCGATGCCGGGTAAGCTCCTTGTTAGGGTCGTCCTCAATATGATACGTGATCACTTGCTCACCTACCAGCGACCAGAACAGTCTGGTTTTACGGCTAAGAACTCTACAATCGACCGTATCCTGGCACTGAGGGTTCTCATGGAGCGCAAATGCGAATATCGGCAGAGTTTCTTTGCAGCCTTTGTCGATTTTCGCAAAGCGTTTGACTCAGCTGATCGAGCTGCCCTGTGGGACATCCTGAGGTTTCGCGGGATTCCCTCGAGGTTCCTGGATATCATGACAGACCTGTCCACTGGTACTTTGAGTGCTGTGCAGAGTGGAGGCAGGACCTCTGCTTTTTTCCTTAGTTCCCTGGGGTTCATCAATGCTTGTATGGACTGGGTGTTGGGCAAGGTCGTAGGGTCCAGCATCTATGGGACATATGATGGTGAAGAAAGATTCACAGATCTTGACTTTACTAATGATGCTGTGATCTACACAGAGTCAATGGAGGCTCTGACTGGAGTGCTCGAGAGATTGAGTGAGGTGTGTTAGTGTCCAACACCCAGACCTTTAATGACCTCTTGGGCACGGCCATCAGCAGGTTGTCTGTCTGCGGAGAGAATGTTGACCTCATCACTGAGAGGTTTACTTACCTTGGCAGTGACATTCATGTCACTGGTGACTCTTCCTATGAAGTCAGTAGACAGATTGGGAGAGCATGGGGGTCATGAAGTTGCTGGATAGGGGTGTGTGGCGCTCCCGATATCAGTTAAAGGATGAAGATCCAAGTCTTTAGAGTCCTGATGCTTCCTGTCTTGCTATATGGTTGCAAGACATGGACGAAGACTGGACTCCTTTGGTACTGTGTCTCTCCAGAAAATCCTTGGGTACCGTTGGTTTGACTTTGTGTTGCTCGTGGAGTCCAGAATGAGGCACATAACCTGCATTGTGAGGGAGTATCAGTTACATTCACTCTGGCCATGTGGCACATTTCCCCGAGGGTGATCCAGCTCGTAAGATCCTCATTGTTGGAGACCCGAGTGGCTGGACCAGGCCAAGGGATCACCCTCGTAACACCTGGCTGTGGCAAATAGAGGGTCATTTCCGGAGGGTGGGACTGGACCGCATGTCTGCCTGGGGGGTTGCCAACCAGGATCCCGAGTTGTTTCGTCATGTAGCGGGTGCGGCAACACGCTGTACCAGTGCAGGCTCCCCAACTTGACTTGACTTGACTTGATTTGCACTAAGCAACACACAGAAATGTCATTTTCTTTAGAATACTGATTTCTAGCCCACTACATTAGTAATTACCTCTGTTGTTTGTAAGAATAAATGAAACCCCACTCTGTTCATGTGAGTTGCTCGTCGGTTCACATTCTCACATTGTAGAGACTTTCTCAATTGCACACCTATTGACGTTATTGATGAACGTCAGTGTAATCAGCCTGTATGTACAACATGTGTAATTATAGATAGATATAGATTTACCCCCAAGAGGAATTAAAGACATTACAGAAAGTCAAGAAAAATGTAAATATTATAACAGAAAACAACCCCCCAAACACACACACGCACAAGAATTTCTGATTTGAATAATAAGACATAACAGGAATTGATGTCCAGTATATAAAAATTGTACAGACGTTTCTGGTTTTTGCAGCGATGTACATTGGACAGTTTATTAGTACTCATACTTTCAATCTGATATCATTTCCAATAATATTATGGTATTTTTATTTATGACACCCATTATTTTGGAAGCTTTGAAGTGCAGTGTGCACAAACAGCAATTAATTAACAGGATTAAACAAAAACAAATAAAATCAAACAAAAAGAAATATGTAAACATCAAAACAAATAGGAAAATACTTTAAAAAGTGTTCATACAAAAGCAAAACACAAAAATCACTTGAGAATGCAATAGCTTCTTATTTCTTGCAGTACACTTCAGATCCACACATCTATTAGACGGTCTAATGAAACCAGTAGACAGGTTTGCAGCTATCTAAACATCCGTGGCTTGAGTCCCCACCAGAAGCAATGCTACCCCAAGGATGGGACTGATAGCATAGCTGTTGGGACTGTGTGGAGGAAGAGTCAGAGAAGTTTACGTAGAGAAAACTTCTGAAAAGTCCCTGTTTACTTGAGGTAATGCTGAAACAGCATTTACACAACACGAGGGGTGTAGAGGTGTAACCAAACAACTGGAGAAACACAGAGATCCCCAAGATAACAATTCATTTTGCAATCAGTCAATAACTGGGTAGTGTCTTGATAGCTGGGGTAACCAAAAAAAAATTGGGGGTTAGATGATGGAAGAACTAACTAGGAGAGTGTGTTCAGTAGGGGGTGTATGCTCCCTGGGAAGAGATTGCAGCTACGCATATATATATATATATATATATATATATATATAGTGATATAAACACAGACCAGACATCATAAAAAGGTTTGGGGCAGCCACCCATATGATATACCCGAAAGTGATGTCATCGAAGAGGCGGGATCCGCAAGTGACGTCGTCTGGTCCGGAAGTGATGTCATCAAGGAGGCAGGACCCGGAAGTGACGTCTTCTAAGATACTGGAACCTGATAGGATTTCTTGGGAAAGGTTTGTAGGGAACTGGGAAAGACAGTCAGTGCACCCCACCCTCCCCTGGTCAGATGTGGTATTAACATTACTTAAGCCTTTCAGCTGTCTCCTACTCGCACGTGTGTGACAATATATAGTAACAAAGGCGCTATATGGGCACCTGACCCGACACAGATGGACACTGGAGGCACGTATAAAATAAAAAGATTTTTATTGTTCTTCACCTGTGGGGTACGTCTTTCCCATAATCCCCACAGGCACAACACAGTCCCAAATGTATCAGAACACCAATTAAACACCACACTCCTCTCTTTCGGCACCACTACTCCTCCTCCTCTAAGCTTTCTCCTCCTCCTGCTGACTCTGGCCACTGAGTGGTGGTTGCTGGCTCCTTTTATTGGGCACCCGGAAGTGCTCCAGGTGCTTGATTGACAACATCCGGCTGCACTTCCGGGTGTGGTGAAACTAGTGCCCAGAAGGGCCTAGCAGCTTCTGCTACAGCACCCCGTGGCGGCGCCTGCGGAACCCAAAAGGGCTGCATCAAATTCCAGCCCTCATGAAGCCCTGCAGGAGTCCGAGGCACCGATGCAACCCAGGGAGGCTGCCATCTGGCGTCCGGGGAAGATATTGGGTTTTCCATGCTTGCTCCCCTGGAACATATGCTACAGAGGCGTCACGGCAGGGCATGGGCACCAGCCATCTGTCACATTATATATATTGTCGAGCTTGGGTCATGAATTTGCTCGGAAAGACAGGAGATTGTAGAGACAGAAACTTTATTCAAACACTTCAAACAAACATATGTCTCTTTCAAAAGTAAAATTAACTCCTTGTGGAGACAGTTCCGTCTCTCAATTAAAAGAATGCAAAAACATCTTCATCTTAATACATCAGGAGCGGGACCCCCAACAGGAGCAGAGGATGTCTGGAGGAGGAGAGAGACAAAGCAATGAGCAAAAAGGACAGGTGCTGTACAGGCTTTTAAGTATATGAAGTTCCATGTGCAGCAGCAGTGGTGCAAAGAGGAGATAAACTGTATTTATTCTCATTGTATCAGCATTTAAGAGAAGGTTTCGGAGGGGAAATCGTGCCTTCTAGGGGCGCATTCAGCCTCCCTAGTCACTATATATATATATATATATATAGTGAAATAAACAACTGGACACACAACAGTGATTTTGGGGCAGCCACCCGTATAGTTTCCCTAGCTGCAAAAGGCTTTTAGTTGAGTACAATGTGTACAGGTTGAAGTCCAAAGTAGAACTGATTACATATAAAGAATGATGGGTTTTTATAGGCTGTTCCTAGGAAGTGACATCCTCGGGGCTGGGACAGGAAGTGACATCCTCGGGGCAGGGACAGGTAGATTTCCCGTATTTGGTCTGCTGAGAGAAAATAGAGAGGATTAGCACAACCCCCCAGCCTGACATGGGATTGGCATTTTATGGTCCCTTCGGTTGACTCCCAAGTGCACATGTTTGATAATATATATATATATATATATATATATATATATATTGTGGTGAGCGGCTGGCGGTGGTACCTAGCCGGGATGCCTGGAAGGACCAGGATTACACCTCCTCTGGACCACGAGGGGGCGACCGTCCTGGAGGCTATGGGGACCACGGGAAAGGAGCATGGAAGCTCAACCCTATAGAAGCCCATTGTCACCATCAGGAGGTGCCCAGATGCTTGGAGAGCCCTGGTCCTCAGCACTTCTGCCATACACAGAAATACCTGGGGGGACAAAGACCAGGACGCCCGGAGTGCTTCCGGGTGCACAGCCGGCACTTCCGCCACACCAGGGAGTGCCAGCAGAAGTTCATTGGGAGGCAACTGGAGCACGTCCGGGTGAAGGTAAAAGGGGCCGCCTCACTCCATTCAATGGCTGGAGTCAGGTGGAAGAGGACGGAGCTCGGAGGAAAGAAGTGGAGGCGGTCAGAAAGAGAGAGAAAGGCATTGTGAGAGGCCTGGACTGGGGGTGATTTGGTATCGAGTACTGGGTTGTGTTCACTGTAAATAATGAATAAACGTGTGTTGGTGGTTGAATCTTCAGTGTCCGCCTGTCTCTGTCCGGGCTACCTTCCACAATGGCATCCCAGGTGAGACTCTGCCTGTTTCAAGGTGGGTACCCATTAAAAAAAATAATTTTGTGGACGGCCCCCTGCAACAGGTGAGTGCACACCTGTGCCATGGGAGCGGTATGCATGCAAACCCGTGGGAGCGACTCACCCAACGTACCGCCACCGGTTCGCAGAAGGGTCATTTCCCACCTGGTGCAGGAAGACAACATTGGGTGTAGCAGGATTGCAGCGGTGTCCCACGAGCACGCCGTCGCTGAGGACACCCGGGATGGCATCATGTCTAGAAAGGCCATGCCAGGGAAATCCCCTCGGATAGATGAGACCCGGGAGATGAGTTCCCTGCCCACTGGCAGCCAGCCCTGGGGGGCTAGACGTGTTTTGTGTGTTGCAGGCAGGGACTACCCGGATCCGAATTGGTGGCAGATGAGTGCCGATCCGCTGAGCTTCGTTGTCGCAGCAGCAGTAGGAAGAGCTGTCAAGGAGGAGCTGCTGCAGCAACGGAGCTACCCGGAGGCTCGCCACCGCATCAGGAGCCTGGGAAACAAGCTGGCCAAGGGCCAGAAGTCTCTCCCTGAGGCAGGCAAAGGATTGGACGGTGTGTGTTGCATGCCAACGTATGTCCATCCTGAGCCGGGGAAGGGCACGATTGCGCCACAGAGAAGGCCCCACAGCACGCAGTTGGTGGGTGTGGCTGATTGACAGGTAAGTCCACCGCCGGTTGATGGACTGTGCTTGCTGGCAAATCTGGGCGAGCTGGAGGAGTGCCTTCAGCCCGTAGAGTCGCTTTTTCATGTGATACACGCGCTGAGTAATGGATTAAAGGAGCTGTAGAGGAAGGCGGCCATGTCCGTGAAGACGCCGAGACAGTGGGCGGAACGGCACAATGCTGGAATCTTCAGCTGGAGTGGCATGGAGGTGTGGGTCAGTACTACCGGCACCATAAAGGAAAAGAGAGGTCCCAATGCAAAGAACCGTGACATAGGTGATCGGATTCAAGTAGGGGGGCTCCGATAGTGGAGGTGGCGGGGAGATCCAATTGTGTGATGAGGGCAGAGTGAGTGACAGGGCAGTCAGGATGCCGGCTAATGAGTGCTGCGAGTTCTAGTGCACTATGTCCTCAGCCAGTGTCGGTCTCACGTCGCTCTACAGGGGCACAGATTGGACAGGGTCTATACCTTTCCCATAGAGAGACCCAAACCGTCATGGTGTCCCAGAGAAAGAGGAGGGACCGAAGGAAGAGAGCCGGTTGCTCCAATAGGAAGGGACGTGAAGCAGGGAGCTCACATCCAGAAAACTGGTTGCCCTCTGTGGAGGCAGAGGGAAAACCTGAAGTCGGGTGAGGTGACAGGGGTGCATGTGGTCTCCTCTGATGTCCCAACTAGATGGGCACTGAAACCTTGGAGGGGGTGCCAGAGAGGCAAATCCCGGGGTGCCGGGGGGGTAGGGTGCTGCCAGTGTGTGACATGGAAGGACACCAGGTGGTGGTGTTCAGGCAGCGTCTCCACCCCTGTGTCTGGTTTTTGTATTGCAGGACCGAAACCCTAGGCAATCGCAAGTAGGACCCGCTTCGTGAGAGATCTGCCCTCGCAGGATGGGCCGCTGGCAATGGGGCACCGTGGCGAGCAGCTGGGGCGGTACTCAGCCAGGACACCAGGAAGGACCGAAGGAGGGATTATGCCTCCTCCAGACCACAAGGGGATGACCGCCCTGGTGGCTATGGGGACCACGGGAAAAGAGCATGGAAGCTCAACTGTATAGGGGCCCATGGTCACTGCCAGGGGGTGCCCAGATGCCTGGAGAGCCCTGGTCCTCAGCACTTCCACCACACCCACTGTAAATAATGAATAAACATGTGTTGGTGGTTGAACTTTGGTGTCCGGGCCACCTTCCACTATATACATATATGTACTAGCAAAATACCCGCGCTTCGCAGCGGCGAAGTACTGCCTTAAAACTTTTATTAAGAAGAAAATTAAACCTGGACGACGTTTTCCCTTGCCCGGACGCTGGTCACCGGGGCCCCCCTCTGGAGCCAGGCCTGGGGGTGGGGCTCGATGGCGAGCGCCTGGTGGCCAGGCCTGCACCCATGGGGCTCGGCAGGGCACAGCCCGAAGAGGTAATGTGGGTCCTCCTCCCCATGGGCTCACCACCTATGGGAGGAGCCAAGGAGGTTGGGTGCAGTGTGAGTTGGGTGGTGGCCGAAGGCGGGGACCTTGGCGGTCTGATCCTCGGCTACAGAAACTGGCTCTTGGGACGTGGAATGTCACCTCTCTGAAGGGGAAGGAGCCTGAGCTAGTGCGCGAGGTCGAGAGGTTCCGGCTAGATATAGTCGGACTCACCTCGACGCACAGCTTGGACTCTGGAACCAATCTCCTTGAGAGGGGCTGGACTCTCTACCACTCTGGAGTTGCCCCCGGTGAGAGGCGCCGAGCAGGTGTGGGCATACTTATTGCCCCCCGACTTGGAGCCTGTGCATTGGGGTTTACCCCGGTGGACGAGAGGGTGGCCTCCCTGTTGCGTATGCGCCGAACAGCAGTTTGGAGTATCCACCCTTTTGGAGTCTCTGAGGGGTTGCTAGAGGGCATACCTTCTGGGGATTCCCTCGTTTTGCTGGGAGACTTCAATGCTCACGTGGGCAATGACAGTGAGACCTGGAAGGGCGTGATTGGGAGGAATGGCCCCCCCGATCTGAACCCGAGCGGTGTTTTGTTATTGGACTTCTGTGCTCGTCACGGATTGTCCATAATGAACACCATGTTCAAGCATAAGGGTGTTCATATGTGCACTTGGCACCAGGACACCCTAGGCCTCAGGTCGATGATCGACTTTGTGGTCGTGTCGGACTTGCGGCCATATGTCTTGGACACTCGGGTGAAGAGAGGGGCGGAGCTGTCAACTGATCACCACCTGGTGGTGAGTTGGCTTCGATGGTGGGGGAAGATGCCGGTCAGACCTGGTAGGCCCAAACGTGTTGTGAGGGTCTGCTGGGAACGGCTGGCAGAGTCCCCTGTCAGAAGTAGCTTCAACTCCCACCTCCGCAGAACTTCAACCACGCCCCGAGGGAGGTGGGGACATTGAGTCCAATGGGCCATGTTCCGTGCCTCTATTGTTGAGGCGGCTGACGGGAGCTGTGGCCGCAAGGTGGTCGGTGCCTGTCGTGGCGGCAATCCCCGACCCGTTGGTGGACACCGGTGGTGAGAGATGCCGCCAAGCTGAAGAAGGAGTCCTATAGGACTTTTTTGTCCTGTGGGTCTCTGGAGGCAGCTGATAGGTACCGCAGGCCAAGCGAACGCTGCTTCGTTGTTGCTGAGGCAAAACTCGGGCATGGGAGGAGTTTGGAGAGGCCATGGAGAACGACTTTGGACGGCTTCGAGGAGATTCTGGTCCACCGTCCGCGTCTCAGGAGGGGAAGCAGTGCAGTGTCAACACCGTATATGGTGGGGATGGTGCGCTGCTGACCTCACTGACGCTAGGGTCGGTGGGAGGAGTACTTCAAGACCTCCTCAATCCCACTAACATGCCTTCCACGAGGAAGCAGAGCCTGGGGACTCTGAGGTGGGCTCTCCCATCTCTGGGACTGAAGTCACCGAGGTGGTCAAAAACTCCTTGGTGGCAGGGCCCCGGGGTGGATGAGATACGCCGAGTTCCTTAAGGCTCTGGATGTTGTAGGACTGTCTTGGTTGACACGCCTCTGCAACATCGCATGGACATCGGGACAGTGCCTCTGGATTGGCAGACCGGGGTGGTGGTCCCCTCTTTAAAAAGGGGGACCGGAGGGTGTGTTCCAACTATAGAGGGATCACACTCCTCAGCCTCCTTGGAAAAGTCTATTCGGGGGTTCTGGAGAGGAGGGTCCGTCGGATAGTCGAACCTCGGATTCAGGAGGAACAGTGTGGTTTCGTCCTGGTCGCGAACAGTGGACCAGCTCTTCACCCTTAGCAGAGTCCTGGAGGGTGCATGGGAGTTTGCCCGACCGGTCTACATGTGTTTTGTGGACTTGGAAAAGGCATTCGACCGTGTCCCTCGGGAATCCTGTGGGGGTGCTCGGGAGTATGGGGTACCGGACCCCTGATAAGAGCTGTTCGGTCTCTGTACAACCGTGTCAGAGCTTGGTCCGCATTGCCGCAGTAAGTCGAGCCCGTTTCCAGTGAGAGTTGGACTCCGCCAGGGCTGCCCTTTGTCACCGATTCTGTTCATAACTTTTATGGACAGAATTTCTAGGCGCAGCCAGGGTGTTGAAGGGGTCCGTTTGGTGGACTCAGGATTGGGTCACTGCTTTTGCAGATGATGTTGTCCTGTTTGCTTCATCAGGCCGTGATCTTCAGCTCTCTCTGGATCGGTTCGCAGCTGAGTGTGAAGCGGCTGAGATGAGAATCAGCACCTCCAAATCCGAGACCATGGTCCTCAGCCGGAAAAGGGTGGAGTGCCCTCTCAGGGTTGGGGAGAGATCCTGCCCCAAGTGGAGGAGTTCAAGTATCTGGGGTCTTGTTCACGAGTGAGGGAAGAATGGAGCGTGAGATCGACAGGCGGATCGGTGCGGCGTCCGCAGTGATGCGGGCTCTGCATCGGTCTGTCGTAGTGAAAAGGAGCTGAGCCGTAAGGCAAAGCTCTCAATTTACCAGTCGATCTACGCTCCTACCCTCACCTATGGTCATGAGCTATGGGTAGTGACCGAAAGAACGAGACCGCGAATACAAGCGGCTGAAATGAGTTTCCTCCGCAGGGTGTCTGGGCTTTCCCTTAAAGATGGGGTGAGAAGCTCAGTCATCCGGGAGGGGCTCAGAGTAGAGCCGCTGCTCCTCCGCATCGAGAGGAGTCAGATGAGGTGGCTCGGGCATCTGATCAGGATGCCTCCTGACGCCTCCCTGGTGAGGTGTTCCGGCACGTTCAACCGGGAGGAGGCCCCGGGGAAGACCCAGGACACGCTGGAGGGACTATGTCTCCTGGCTGGCCTGGGAACGCCTTTGGGATTCTCCCGAAGAGCTGGAAGAAGTGGCGGGGAGAGGGAAGTCTGGGCCTCTCTGCTTAAGCTGCTGCCCCCGCGACCCGACCTCGGATAAGTGGAAGATGATGGATGGATGGATGGAAAATTAAACCTTTTTAAACTAAGGGAAAATATACCAATAATTATTTGTTAAGGATCTCTTTGTATACCACATTGTCAGTTCGGCCCTCCGGTTGTAATATGACCAAGCTGTGCGCTGAGCATGTAACGTACAGTTGGCCATGTGAACAGTAATCTTGTTTCAAATCTCACAGCTTGGATTGCTGCTGTAATAATCGGTTTGAGTTTCATGGTTTGTTTCAATTACGACAGTATTTGCAGGATTTGTTGTGTTGAAGTGACATTCTGCATCTGTCTAGCGTTGTAAGTATACAACCGGTTTCATCGATAACTTCACTTCCAGCTTTTGAGAGTTTAAACATTCATAAACATCAAAGTTTTAACTACTGAAATCGTCACCTGTGAATCTAAGATGTTTAAGAGGCACTGGCGGTTGTCGAAAGGTGTAAAATATTTGGCCATTTGGGTACACTTGAAAGCAACAACCGAACAATTCAGCGGCAGCCATCAACACACATGCAGAACCATAGGTGAAGGGCTTAAGCATTTCACTCTTCTAGTGCTCCTGTGTAGTATAATTATCTCCTGTACCGTCATCAGTCCACACCTTGAACCTGTGCCAGTCATTCAATACATAAGACACAATGTTCCTCCGGATATCAAGAGTGAGCCTGATATGGCCGTGCAATATGTAACACAGAGAATGGAAAAGGTAGGTGCCATCTCCGGGCATGGAAACCACTCAGTAAGTGACAGTTCTTTGATCGATGGTGATCACCTCGATAGACATGTTAATGGGGGTAGGGTTGGAATGATAAAGGAAATGGGTACCTGAACAATGTAAAGTAAGTCTAAAATACCTAAACAATAACTATAATCGTAATAAATGAACAATAAAACAGCGGAGAAGCCGTGGATTAAATAAAAAGGCTGTAGTTATCAGCAGGGAGTCGTGAATCCCGTGGCGAAGCAAGGAAGGGAATGTAGAGACCGGAGTGATGGACGGCCTTATGTAGGCAGACAGCCAACAACGTGGGAGGCGTTGGGATGGGGGACCCAACGCCGCCTCACACGGTGACCGAGCTGCAGGCTATGGACGATATATATATGCGTAAGTAGGAATCAGTTAGCGTTGGAAACCCGCGTACCAAATTTCTTGAAGATGGGCCCATAAGTAACAAAGACTGTTGAAAATTTCAATATGGCGGCTGACAGTGGCATCATACCACTGAAATATGTACGTACATTGGTTTCGGTTAGCGCAGGGAAGCCGCCTACCAAATTTCGTGAAGATGGTGTCATAAATAAGAAAGTTCAACATGGCGAACGTTGTTAACCGTTATGACCGTTATGCGTAGAATTTCGAAATGAAACCTGCTTAACTTTTGTAAGTAAGCTGTAAGAAATGAGCCTGCCAAATTTCAGCCTTCTACCTACACGGGAAATTGGAGAATTAGTGACGTTGGATAGTTCAATATGGCGGCCGACAGTGGCGTCATACCACCGAAATAAGTACGTACATCGGTTTCGGTTAGCGCAGGGAAGCCGCCTACCAAATTTCGTGAAGATGGGGTCAGCCTTCTACCTACATGGAAAGTTGGAGAATTAGTGACGTTGGAAAGTTCAATATGGCGGCTGACAGTGGCGTCATACCACTAAAATAAGTACGTACATCGGTTTTGGTTAGCGCAGGGAAGCCACCTACCAAATTTCGTGAAGATGGGGCCGTAAATAAGAAAGTTCAACATGGCGGATGTTGTCGTTATGACTGTTACGTGTAGAATTTCGAAATGAAACCTGCTTAACTTTTGTAAGTTTGCTGTAAGAAATAAGCCTGCCAAATTTCAGCCTTCAATCTGCACGGGAAGTTGGAGAATTAGTGATGAGTTAGTGAGTGAGTGAGTGAGTCAGTGAGGGCTTTGCCTTTTAATAGTATAGATATATATATTGTAAAATAAGAAGCAAGAAACAGCATAAAGTTTTGGGGTTTTCCGGCCCTGTATATTGCGAACACTCCACAATAAACAAAACAGGTCAAGATATAAACAAAAACAGTTCATACGCGCGACGCCGTTCAGAGGCGTCGGCGGACATTTTATAGGAGAGGAGCCGGAAGTGGAGGAATGCTGGGAAGGAACCGTGAGGGAGGATGGGACTGCTGACGTCAAGGAAGATGGCAGAGGAAGGGCGGAAGTGGACGTACTGCGGGAAGATTACAATGGCGGAGCGTCTTTTTTCCTGGAAGACAAAGGAGAAAGGTTAGTACCCCGCCACTCCCTGCTGGCTAACGCTTTTCAAGCGGTTTAAGGTCCGTCTGCGCCTCCTACTCACATGCGTGACAATATATATATATCTATATCTATATATATATATATATATATGTCTATATATATATTGTGGTAGAAAATAATTTGTCACAAAGACAAAAGAAAGTTTTGTTGACCGTCCCCGTAAATTGGCGTCCAGACAATAAGAAAAAAGAAGTGATTCAAAGTCTTAAAGTACAATGATTGATTTTACAGGAACAAAATGGCGGTTATATAACAGAAGGAGGTCATGTGACAGGAAATGGTTGGCATGGTGTGAGACACTGCAGCAAGAACCGGAAACAACGTCATCCTGATGGGCCGGAAGTGAGGTGATTTGTGGGAGCCGGAAGTGACGTCATCAAGGTTGGCCAGAAGTGATGTCATCGCGGCCAGTTTGGAACCCGGAAGTTGCGGGGATTATTTTTCTTCTTGATTTCTGTCGATGAAAAGAAGTTCAGGTGAGTACCATGTGACAACTCCTTATCTCGCGATGTTTCACTCACCTTTAGGCTCTTTGACTGCCTCCTAATCACAACATGTGTGACAATATATATACTGTATATATATGCCGCCCAGGAGGACCGTAGAAGGGCTGGTGGCTCATCCCAACCATGAGAGGGCGTCCGCCCTGGTTATGTTGGGGGCCTCGGGTAAAGGGCTTGGAATATCCCTGGATCCCAGCACTTCTGCCACACCAGGAAGTGCTGGGGGTAAGATGACACACTGGGGCGTGGCTACGGAGGAGTGCCGGGAAGCAGCTGGAGCCCATCCGGGTTACTATTTAAGGGGCCGCCTCCCTTCAGTCGATGGTGGAAGTCGGGTGGAAGAGGACGGAGCTAGAGAGAGGACGGGAGGCGCCCAAGAGAGAGGCACAAAGACTGTGAGGCCTGGACATTTGGGGGAATGGTGCTGGAGGCACTGGGAAGTGCACCGAAGTAAAAATTGTAAATATTAGTGTAATAAACGTGTGTTGGGTGAACATAAGATGTCCATCTGTCTGTGTCCGGGTTCAAGTTCACAATATATATATATATATATAGTCAAGCTTGGGTCATGAAGTTGCACAGGAGAGTTCAGCAGGTTTTCCAAGGAGTAGAAACTTTATTGCTGTTCTAAAAGTTACAAACACAAGTCTCTTTCAGAGGCAATCCGGTGTATCGAGGAACAGCTGTCACACTTGACACATTAGCTCTGACTCCTGCTCAAAATAACACAAAGTCTTCTTCATCAAGGGGGTCCAGCGGCACG